>NC_090752.1:11605619-11608119 GCF_036898095.1 Palaemon carinicauda
CATCTTAATTTGTTGGACAAAAACTTTTGCTTTATTAAATTCCTTATTCCCGATCTAAACATTAATTTCTGGCACCGTCGTCCAGTCAATTCTTTGTGTATGTTGTACAAGATTTTTAAAAATCCTAGATTAAAATATCTTGTAAGTAGTACTGGATATGCAGTTAATTCTAGCAGACTTGTCTTCTCCATCACAAGGCTCAAGACTACTAAGCACTCTGAAAGTTTTATTCCAGCTGTTGAAATTATCTTCCCAACCGGGCAGTTGAGTCTGTGTAACTTCAGAAGTTCAAACTTGTTGCAAATATTTTTTGTTGAACAGAACGACGTCTCGTTTCACAATTTACTTTATATATGACTGATGTATTTTAAAGATTTTACAGAACCCATTGCGTATTCTATATCTTCTATAATTTCTCATATATAGTTTATTCGTTATTTCCTTTTTGCACTGGGCTATTATCCATCCTTGTTGGAGTCGTTGGGCTTGTAGCCTCCTACTTATTATTATTATTATATTATTACTACTACTACTACTACTACTACTACTACTACTACTACTACTACTACTTCTAATTGCTAAGCTACAATCCTAGTTGGAAAAACAAGATGCTATAAGCCCGAGGGCTCCAACAGGGAAAATAGCCCAGTGTGGAAATGAAATAAGGAAATAAATAACATATATAGGCTATAAGAAGTAATGAATAACAATATAAAATATCTTAAGACCAGTAACAATCTTAAAATAGATCTGTCATATATAACCAATGAGGAGAGAATAGTGTGCCTGAGTGTACCCTCAAGCTAGAGAACTCTACCCCCAAGGCAGTGGAAGAGTTATAGCCTAGCCCTAGCTTGACTATAGTTCATTTTTTTAGCGAAGCAGATTTGCACCGACTCGCAATGGTGGCCTTTTGGCTCGGAAAAGTTTTCTGATCGCTGATTGGTTAGAATTATCTTGTCCAACCAATCAGCGATCAGGAAACTTTTCCGAGCTAAAAGGGCACCGCTGCGAGTCTGTGCAGATATGCCTCGCTAAAGAAATTGACTATAGTTATAATTTTGCTTGCTCATGCAACATTTGTCATCGTTAACGATCACTAAGCGTAACTCCTGCAGCATCACATGAAATTTAGCAAAACCAATATAGGAAATGAAGTTTTATTTCAATTATTTAGCTCAAAATTTGGAAATGATAAGATTGACTCGTTTAACCTTTATGAAAATTGAAATATTGAATTATTCCCGTTTTGATATCTTAATATTCTATAAAAAGTCAATACGAAGTTACATACTATAGTTCTGTATTTGGCAGTAGCCTATGCATTACTGGAAAGTCGGTCAACCAATCACACACAAAATAAAACCATAAACAATAGTATCTCAGCAGGATTACATAAACTTGTACCGTATCGCTGCATCATTTATTCTTCTACATTTATAATCAACATCAACATTAAGTAGAACTAGATATGTAAATATGTTTCAAAATATAGCCTACTGCTGAAGCTCACTAAAAAGAACATGAACAAAACCAGGTAACATTCAGTCTGTGTATATAGTGCACACAAATGCATAAGCCTTCATTATACTTTGGACTATGAAAACTAAAATCGGCACTAGCAATACCTTTAAGAGGATTCAGTGAGTTAATTTTTATAGTTTGGTGTACTGACCTATCACTAGAACCACTACACTGTTCAATGATTTATCAAGCCGGCAACAGCTTTACTAAAGGTGAAGTTGAAGGAAAATCACGTGAATGTAAAATCAAATATTTGTTAGAGAGCCTGAGTAGCCATAGCCTGTAAGATAGGGAGAGGTTGTGAACTTAAATGTAAACAATTAAGACTATGCATAGGCATGAGTAGAAGGAACGTTGTAAATACACATTAATAATTCCTAAACTACTGCAAGTGAAATGCACTGGCGGTACTAGCCTACTCCATGCAACACCTCCAGAATGAATTACGAACTTACATCCACTTGATTGAAATGTAACATAATGAGAAAACGTGGAATGGTCCGATGTACTTGTAGATCGTCTGCTTCATCTTCAAACAAGATAGACTTCTGCTCCGAATCGGGTCATGAATAAACTTTGTAACGCGAAGTCTTCACTGGCTAGGTAAGACATATTCGCCGTAGGTGAAACTTCGTATGTTGCATTTAAAGTAGATTCCTTGTCAGGATTTTGGAGGGTTCCAGTTACGTTCATCCACACAGTGTTGTTCAAATCTGCCGAGCCGTATAACAATTCCATGGTGCAATTTGTCCCACCTGTCACTGAGAAGGAATTCACGTGCTGCTGCGTATTACCATGGGAAAAAGTTCCGTTTTGAAGCATAATATTCCTCGAAGCATAGTATCCAGTGTTTAGTGATCCGAGCGTATAGGCCGATGCCTGAGCCACTCCCTCGGTGCTTTGTACAGAGTTACCCTGAGAGACTCCTGTGTAGTTTCCTATCAAAGCGAAGATGCCATTCGGTAACTTGGAAAGA
>NC_090752.1:11613119-11615619 GCF_036898095.1 Palaemon carinicauda
AAAACTTCTAGAATACTGTGTAGTATTGAGCCTCATGATGTAGAATGCCTGGCTATTAGAATTATATTCAATAACTTTTTGTTCATCGTCGACGTGGGTTTGTTTCTTACCGACTCGTATTCATTTGCTTCGGCAAAATTACCCTAATCTTTTATTACTAGGCCTATATTTCTTTTGTTTAATAAACCAGGCTGATTTGATTGAAGGTAGACGCATATGTATTTTCTATGAATATCCAAGTCAGTAAAATTATTTTCATATAGCCGTTGATTTGTGATTCCATTACATGTTACCAAAATAAACACCTCTACATTGCTAGCCTACATCCCATATAACCACTGACAATTACCGCTCTTTTCAAGAGATGGATGCCTTAAAAACGAGCTGAATAAGATTAGATGAAATAAACTGCACCCATTAAACGACCGTTTCCTGTTGAAAACTTAGGTTATTCAACGTGATCCTTTCTTTAGTCTTCTTTTCTTATAGGTCCCATGGAGGGTAATCTACCCTGGTGTTTGAGGATGGTGTAGCATGAAACCTTTGTTACTAGGCGAAACATGAGTCGAGGAATGTCTCATGACCGTATGACGTATAGCGAGGAAGACTTGTAAGGGTAGTAGTTAAAGAATTGGTCAAGTCTTGTTACGACGTATTTATAAATATAATTTATATCATCGTTCACATATTCTTTTTTCATCTCTGAATATATGTAAAAAAAAAAATGTGCTTCTTTGCATTTTGTCCCAATTTCAAACATGTGCTGACTAAAGGTGATATACTGAGATACTAATTATTATTTTTCATTTGCACCAAATAATGCACAAACCCTTTTTATGGACGATTTACAGTATCTATCACCCTTTTTATGGACGATTTACAGTAACTATCACCTAATTACCTGCCATCTTGCAACCCAACACGATAAACAACACTTCCTAGCATCCCCTCAGGTAGAACTTCTTACTTTAGGGGCAAAATATACCACCATAGTTAAAGAGTAGAACCATTGTAACTTTTCTCTGGGACATTGATTTGATTAGTGGAATTAGATTCATAGGAACCAGCCCTGGGGACAGAGAGCCCATTCAGCACTTGTGGGGAGAACTCGATAGTAGTATTACAAAGTTAAAGGAGATTGAAGAGCAGATATAAAAAAAAAGAAGCTAAAATGCGGTTGACACCATCTGCCCAGCTGCATTAAAACCTTTCAGCACATAGGAATATCCATACAGAATAAAATTCAAGCTCCAATAATACTCAATACATAAGATTTTATGCTAAAAAAATTTGGAATTCCAAATAAGAACAAGTCAACATACTATATTGCCGTCACTATCTATTGTAATGTAAATTTCAGTATTTATATATTATTTTCATATTTCAACTTAAACATCATACTACAGGTTCCTACGAGTTTCCAAAGTGTCTTCACAACATTGGCCAGCATATTCTTTGGAAGTTGTCTGCTTGTGATCAAGGGCATAGTTACCAGAACACCTTTCCAAGACTGCATCCCACCACTATTGCTAGCTAAGCTACTAGAATAGTTGGAAAAGCAGGAAGCTATAAACCCAAGGGCTCCAACAGGGAAAAATAGCCCAGTGAGGAAAGGATATCAACAAATTACTGGAGAAGTAATGAACAATTAAAATTAAATATTTTAAGAACAGTAACAACATTGGGATAAATCTTTCGTATAGAAACTATAAAAACTTCAAAAAAAAAGACGAAGAGAAATAAGATATAATGTGCCCGAGTGTACCCTCGAGCAAGAATACTTTACTCCAAGACAGTGGAAGACCATGGTACAGAGGCTATGGCACTAACCAAGACTGGAGAACAATGGTTTGATTTTGGAGTGTCCTTCACCTAGAAGAGATGATTACCAAGAGGAAAGTAGCCACTGAACAATTACTGTGCACTATTTAACCCCTTTAGCAAAGAACTGTTTGGTAATCTCGATGTTGTCAAGAACATAAGGACAGATAAAAATATGGAAATAGGCCAGACTATTCGGTTTGTGTAAGAAAATGGAAAATGAGGCGCATCCAGAGAGGGTTCCAAAGCAGTAATGCCTGGCCAGGTAAAGGACAAAATAACTCTTCTAGTAGTAGTATCTGGACAGGTGGCGGGTGCCCTGTCCATCTAGTACTAACAACGTGAGATCATTGGACCACGAATGAATTCTCCTATCCATTTCAACATGAAAACTTAGTGTTTAAGACCAGCAAATAATCTAACAATCTTGTATCAATTTTTAAGACTATACAGTACTGTACCTGCACAATGTTCAAACACCCTATTTTCTTAACTGTTGACTATAGTTTAAGGATTACTCATGAATGGCAGAAGCAGGGGACAGTGACATGCCTTAGCAAGACAATGATCTAGACACTGACCATATATATATATATATATATATATATATATATATATATATATATATATATATATATATATATATATATATATATATATATATATATATATATATATA
>NC_090752.1:11620619-11663119 GCF_036898095.1 Palaemon carinicauda
ACTTCATGTGTCCTTACCTTCAGCAAAGCAAGGTCTTCTTCCTTCAGATGAGAATTTGCTTCTCTAATCAGAAGCCTGATGTAGTAAGAAACTGAGTTCTTAGACATTGGTAGAGAAGGCTTCTTGATAGCACACCATAAGGCTTCTGATTGTCCTCGTAAAGGTTTTGACCTTCTTAGATAGTACTTAAGAGCTCTAACTGGGCAAAGTACTCTCTCCAGTTCGTTCCCCACCATGTTGGACAGGCTTGGGATCTCGAACGACTTAGGCCAAGGACGGGAAGGAAGCTCGTTTTTAGCCAAAAAACCGAGCTGCAAGGAACATGTAGCCGTTTCAGATGTGAAACCTATGTTCCTGCTGAAGGCGTGGATCTCACTTACTCTTTTACCTGTTGCTAAGCACACGAGGAAAAGAGTTTTTAATGTGAGGTCCTTAAAAGAGGCTGATTGGAGCGGTTCAAAACCTGATGACATTAGGAACCTTAGGACCACGTCTAGATTCCAGCCTGGAGTGGACAACCGACGTTCCTTTGAGGTCTCAAAAGACCTAAGGAGGTCCTGTAGATCTTTGTTGGAGGAAAGATCCAAGCCTCTGTGGCGGAAAACCGCTGCCAACAAACTTCTGTAACCCTTGATCGTAGGAGCTGATAGGGATCTTACGTTCCTTAGATGTAACAGGAAGTCAGCAATCTGGGTTACATTGGTACTGGTTGAGGAAAAACTGCATTGGCCTTGCACCAGCTTCGGAAGACTTCCCATTAAGACTGAAAGACTCTGAGAGTGGATGTCGTCCTTGCTCTGGCAATCGCTCTGGCTGCCTCCTTCGAAAAGCCTCTAGCTCTTGAGAGTCTTTCGATAGTCTGAAGGCAGTCAGACGAAGAGCGTGGAGGTTGGGTGTACCTTCTTTACGTGAGGTTGACGCAGAAGGTCCACTCTAGGAGGAAGAGTCCTGGGAACGTCGACCAGCCATTGCAGTACCTCAGTGAACCATTCTCTCGCGGGCCAGAGGGGAGCAACCAACGTCAGCCGTGTCCCTTTGTGAGAGGCGAACTTCTGAAGTACCCTGTTGACAATCTTGAACGGCGGGAATGCATACAGGTTGAGATGGGACCAATCCAGCAGAAAGGCATCCACGCGAACTGCTGCTGGGTCTGGAATCGGAGAACAAAACAAGAGGAGCCTCTTGGTCATCGAGGTAGCGAATAGATCTATGGTTGGCTGACCCCACAGGGCCCAAAGTCTGCTGCAAACATTCTTGTGAAGGGTCCACTCTGTGGGGAAGACCTGACCCTTCCGGCTGAGGCGATCTGCCATGACATTCATATCGCCCTGAATGAGCCTCGTTACCAGCGTGAGCTTTCGATCTTTTGACCAAATGAGGAGGTCCCTTGCGATCTCGAACAACTTCCTCGAATGAGTCCCTCCCTGCTTGGAGATGTAAGCCAAGGCTGTGGTGTAGTCGGAGTTCACCTCCACCACCTTGTTAAGCTGGAGGGACTTGAAGTTTATCAAGGCCAAATGAACTGCCAACAACTCCTTGCAATAGATGTGAAGTGTCCTTTGCTCCTGATTCCATGTTCCCGAGCATTCCTGTCCGTCCAGTGTCGCACCCCAGCCCGTGTCCGATGCGTCCGAGAAGAGACGGTGGTCGGAGGTTTGAACAGCCAAAGGTAGACCTTCCTTGAGAAGAATGCTGTTCTTCCACCACGTTAGAGTAGACCTCATCTCTTCGGAAACAGGAACTGAGCCCGTCTCTAGCGTCATGTCCTTTATCCAGTGAGCAGCTAGATGATACTGAAGGGGGCGGAGGTGGAGTCTCCCTAACTCGATGAACAGGGCCAGCGATGAAAGTGTCCCTGTTAGACTCATCCTCTGCCTGACTAAGCATCGGTTCCTTCTCAGCATGCTCTGGATGCATTCTAGGGCTTGGAAGATCCTTGGGGCCGACGGACAAGTCCGAAAAGCTCGACTCTGAAGATCCATACCCAAGGAGACAATGGTCTGGGATGGAACGAGCTGAGACTCCTCAAAATTGACCAGGAGGCCCAGTTCCTTGGTCAGATCCAGGTCCATTTGAAAATCTCCAGACAGCGACGACTTGAGGGAGCTCTTAAAAGCCAGTCGTCTGACGGAGCCGGACACAAGATCATGATACTGCTGCACAGTCTGTAAACTGTCAATCATGGGCAAGCGAGGAAGTACAGTGACAACCCGAATCTGTCTAGACTGTCTGGGTCGTACAGACAACTCCTTAACGGGTTGCTGAGGTTGCCGCACTGCGTCACAACAAGTCCCTTCTGTTGGTTGTTGAACGTCTTCCCCGTGACACATTGACTCCGTAAACAAAAAATCCTCTAACAAGGACTAAGCTTGGACTGCATGTCATGCAACGCAGCTCAAGGTCTATGGGAGCAGGTGTGGTAACAGACGGGATTAGCGGCTGAAGTGTAACCATTACCTTCCCTGTAAGCATGTTATGCTTAAATAAAAGTCCATAAGAGGTTATGCAGCTAAAGGCTCCCTCCAAATGACAGAGTCCTCAAGGGAATATCAGAAGGAGGGAGAAAAGAACTTTCTCATCTACAGGGACCTTATCCTAGAAAAGCTAAGTTCTCTGAGTGAGAGTTCACTGGTGCAAAGCAGCAGACTAGAAGGCAACGTTATGAAACTGCTTGACAGTCTAGTGAGTTGGCAACAACCCAAGATGTGCTGAGAAGCATGCGGTAAGGTATGCAGAGCATGATGTATGCAGAGTATGCTGTATGCAGAGCATGCTGTATGTAGAGCATGTTGAATGCAGAGCATGCTGAAAGCAGAGCATGCTGAATGCAGAGCATGTTGTATGCAGAGCATGCTGAATGCAGAGCATGCTGAATGCTGAGCATGTAGTAAGCAGAGCCTGCTGTAAGCAGAGCCTGCTGAAAGGAAAGCAGAGCGTGTGCATGGCGTTTAACATTTCTCAGAAATTCCATGACCAGTGCTAGAGTGCTTTATGCATGCTTGCATGGGGTTTAAACCATGGTATGCTGAACAGCAGAGTCAGAACGAGCTGGAACAACAACAGAGGTTTCCTCAACTTGATGGAAAACCTGAGGTTCAGACTGCATAGGCTGAACAACAGACGGAGCAGAAGGCAGGTGCAAGGGTGAAGGAGGTTGACTCCTAGCAAGAGTTGCACCCAAGGATTGCACCAGCTGAGCGGAGGACGGAGGCGGAGTAGTCCGTTCCTGTTCCTGAGAGATGAGTGGAGCATGAGAAGGTTGAGGCTGCGCAGAACAAGGTAAAGTTCTAGCAAGCTGAGGCTCCTGAGGCGCAAGTGCATGGTGTAGATGAGCTTGCCTAGATGAGGGTTGAACTCGGTGCAGCGCTGGTTGAGCAGACAGACTCACGGAGGGGAGAGGTTGTTGTACCCCAACCGAGAGTTGCACCACTGGTGGAGCAGCAAGGGGAGGAGGAGGAAGAGTGTAACTCTCCTGATCCCAAAGCAAGGGTTGCCTTAAAGAAGGCTGAGGCTGAACAACACTGTGAACAGCAAACTCCGAAAGTGGTTCAACATCGTACGCCTGGCAGATGGTGCTGCGACCAGGCGGAGCAGGTGCAGGCTGGGCGAGCACAGGTGCAGCGAGAACAGGTGGAGGGAGTGCAGGAGGTGCAACACTCTCAGCCCGACACTCACGCATCAAGTCCGAAAGCTGTGCTTGCATGGACTGTAGAAGAGTCCACAACATCATACGCCTGGCAGATGGTACTGTGATCAGGCGGAGCGAGTGTAGGAGGAGGGAGTGTAGGCGGAGGCGGAGGAGCAACACTCTCAGCCCGACACTCACTCATCAAGTCCGAAAGCTGTGCTTGCATGGACTGTAGTAGAGTCCACAACATCGTACGCCTGGCAGATGGTACTGTGATCAGGCGGAGCGAGTGTAAGAGGAGGGAGTGTAGGCGGAGGCGGAGGAGCAACACTCTCAGCCCGACACTCACTCATCAAGTCCGAAAGCTGTGCTTGCATGGACTGTAGTAGAGTTCACAACATCGTACGCCTGGCAGATGGTGCTGCGACCAGGCGGAGCAGGTGCAGGCTGGGCGAGCACAGGCGGAGCAGGTGCAGGCTGGGCGAGCACAGGTGCAGCGAGAACAGGTGGAGGGAGTGCAGGCGGTGCAACACTCTCAGCCCGTCACTCACGCATCAAGACCGAAAGTTGTGACTGTATGGACTGCAGTAGAGTTAACTTGGGGTCGGCAGACACTAAGTTCTGCTGAGGTAAAGCCTTAACAGCAGAGATCTGTTGTGGCAGAACCTTACTCCTCTTAGTCGGAGTGTAATCAACTGATGACTGAGGAGAGTCAGAGCTAACCCAATGACTGCATTCGGGTTGTGAACTTTAACTTCGTACGTCTGGCATAGGTCTGGACTTAACGTTTAAGAAGTCTTGAGACCTGAGACCAGCGTTACTCTGCCTTTATTTTCTCCCCTAATCTCTTCTGCAGACGAGCAAAATAAGGGCTCAATCGTCTGCGGGTGGGAGTGACGGTCTCGGTAAGACACGCCCACAACCACCGAGAATACTTCTGTGCGCCGATCAAGGCCTGCTGAACCCTTATGCCCTTCGACATTGCTTCTCCCCTGGGCTTGGGAGCTTGCAAGAGGTCCCGGACTGGGAGGACGACTGGCGCGCACAAAAGTACCCTCACGCACTAATCACTTATCACTTTGATTTCTGTTTGCACTTATTTCACTGAACTCGAAACTTTAAGTGGTTTGTACCTGAAATACGCAATTCTATCCTTTCTCAAAGTTAGTAATTGCGACAACAGAATTACAATGTAACAGAAAAATCTAATGAAAGATAATTCAGTGGTTGGAAAGAGACTAAACACTAGATTACTCTAGAAACGTTTAGTTTCTTCCCCTAAAGAGACTAGGGAGAAGAGCAAAAAACGATAACGACGTTACTCGTACGCCTGGCAGGCTTGAATGAAACGTTTATCCTATTTCTCCCTCCGTCTCTATCTCTCTCTCTCTCTCTCTCTCTCTCTCTTGACTTAGAACCTGAGAGAAGAGCCCAATCATATATATCGTTAAAACATATTATTGTTAAAGGAAAAAAACTGAAAAGTTCCTTTATTAGGATCAAAACCATTAAGTTAAGAAAGAATGAACAAAACGCTAGACACGGTTACTCTTACTGCAACGTGAAACCGTGAACATTCTTTCTCTATCGTAACGATAGAGTGCAAGTTGAACGTTCTGAACGTCAACAACTGCAGAGACAAAACAAAACGTTAGTTCAACTTTGAAAACAGTACGAGACTATCAAAGAAATTCTTTCAAAAACATTAAAATAGCATAATATGTTAACAGGTAAAACCGAAATGACGGGCTCAAAGTTAATTAACTTCGGTAAAAGACCGTCTACTATTAGGAAGGTCGAATATAAACAAATATAAAAATTAATTTAAATGAGTTTATAATAAAAGGAAGTTAATCGAGGAGGCCTATAAGAGGCGGAGAGATATAAAATAAATCTATAACTTTTGTTAAGCAAATTTAAGAAAGAGAGTCTATACTCTCTTAGACACCAACACTTCCGTCTAAGGGAAGGGTCGGCCATTGAAAGGTGAACGAGAGTTCATACTCTCTCGTCACCAAAATTAATCAAATTAATTCCAAAAGCTAACTAAGCTAATATAGAAGTTTCCAGTAAAGCGACAGCCGAAATCAAAGAGAAATACTTCACCAAAGTCGTGAAAATACTCCAAGAACATAAGCGTATCCCAGAATGTCTTGCCGGAAGCACGACAGAGGAATAATTGAGGAGGTGTCAACAAGAAGTACTTGAGTACCTGGCCACAGGTGGCGCTGGTAAATACACCCCCTTCTAGTATTGTGATAGCTGGCGTATCCCTCCATAGAATTCTGTCGGGCAACGGAGTTGACAGCTACATGATTATCGGGTAAGTTTAATATTGAAAAAAATGTATTTCTGCTTATCCTATCTTAAGTTACATGTTTCTTAGGTCTTAACACTTTCAAATTATGGGACATGAATTTGAACCCAAACAAAACACAAAAGTATCACAGTCAGTAGGTCGAAGACAATGTCTCCTCAACACCCATATCTTTGCATTGACAATGTCTCTTTAATTATATACAACTAATTTAAAATTTTAAGTAAGAGTTCTTTAAATAGAAGATAAAAGAGCAAGTTAAAACTGGTTACAAAAATTTTTAACAAGGTTTCAACAACTGGTGCAGTTGTTACCAGTAGGTACCGGGGAAGCTCCAACCCCCCTGCTTATTCATTACAACTTCACTTTTATTGCGAACGGGACTTCCTGAAGTAGATGATGGCAGGTAACATTAGCGTAAAGAATAAAAATAAAAATCATTACCAAATTTTTCATTTGTTCCAACACGAATTCAAACCATCATTCTTTACATAGGAAACTCACCTTACAGTGGGTGGAAGTCCTCTTTCCAACTGGCTGAAACTTTATTACTCAGGACCACTGCATCTAAGCATCCTGATTACACGTTAACCAGTGGCATGTCACTAGGATTGAGTCAGTGGCCCTCGCAAAGGTGGGAAGTGAGTGTCAGAACACCATGACACTATCTAAGCAAAATATAAGCAATTGGTTAGCAAATATAAACACTGTGGTTCCCCCAGAACCCATCTCCACCTCGTAAGGAGAATGGGGATGTAACAATACCACCAGATATATTAACTAAACAGCTACACGGGGCTTGTTGCAGTTGATCGAGATCCAGATGACAGGAAAGATGGCTGCTGTACCCAAAGTGAAGGGAAGATGAAGAAAATAATAGGCCAGTCATTGTTTCCAGTCATGCCAGACTAAACCCGTAACCTAAGTCCTCGAACAAATGCTAACAGTCCTGTAAGGGAGAAAAGGTAGCCCTTGGGCTTATAGTATCCTGCTTTTCAAACTAAGGTTGTAGTTTGGCTAGTAATAATATATTACTAGCTGAGCAGCCACAACAAGGCCTAGAGAAAATTTATCTAGGGACCTCTGTGTTGTCTTGCAGGTAGTGGGCTGTGAAGATGGTTTGGAGACTCCATTCCCCTGCCCGTAGAACTTGCGTACCAGAAAGGCTCTTTCTTACACCCTCCCAACATGAGCTTGGAGACACGCCCTTCCATGCGAAGAAGGGGGAGAGTTAACGGGACAGTTAATAACCAGTCTAATCCAAGAGGAGGTCGTATTCTTAACGATTCTCTTTTTTACCCTTCCTGTACTGACAAACAGATGTTTTGTAAGGGGGCAAGCTCCTCATGTATGTTTGAGATAGAGCCTTATCAGGACAAAAAAGAACTGATCCGGAGCATCTGTTACTTCCCAAAGACTTGAAATCTGAAAGGAAGCACATCTGGAGCCAGAGACCACCAGATTTTGTCTTCACAACAAACTCAGGGACAATGTTGTAAAAACCTGCTCCCATCCCCCGAATGGACGATGTCGTACAAAAGACCATGCACCTTGCTAACTCCCTTAGTTGAGGCCAGGGTGAGCAAAATGACCGTCTTGAGAGTCTAGTCTCGGAGAGTCTCGACTCGACAGCTCCTTTCAGGGAACACAGAGCTTCCATATGTTTGAAGGTGGTGATCTAACTTCCGATTATTATTATTATTATTATCATTATTACTATTATTACTAGCTAAGCTACAACCCTAGTTGGAAAAGCAGGGTGCTATAAGCACAAGGGCTCCAGAATGGTAAATAGCCCAGTGAGGAAAGGAAATAAGGAAATAAACTACAAGAGAAGTTTAAGAACAATAATGAAATTTGAATAAAGGAAGTTGGGGGAAGTGTACTCAAGGCTCCGTACAGTATGAGCATAGAAAATTCTGTTAAAGAGGAAATATTGACTCGTTTTAGTCTAAAGACTCAACTCAAGGTGAGCCATTGCATTTTACGGAAGACACAAAGCATAATTTTCCTTCCCAGAAGTAAAAATTTGGTGATTAAAGGGATAGTGGCTCCTAGAGGAGAAACACTCCTTCCACAACACCAACAACAAAAAATTGCCCACTTACCAGGCCAGACTGAGGATGATGACCTGCCAAGGTATCTAGACATCTGTTTTGTCACTGGTTGCGACAACCCTCTTCGAGTGAGGAAATGCTGGATAACCTCCAGGCGTGAAGTCGTAGGGATCTGACTGATCTGTGGAAGATCTGGATGAGCGGTTGACACAACAGGTCAGGAAGGGGAAGTAACTTGCTCGGAACCTCCACCAGCAGCAGTAGGAGATACGGGTAATATTTCATCAAGATGTAGAACCAGGGAATGCACAAACGCCCAGGTTGTCCCACAGGTGTTGTAAAGAATCCTGGAATGCCGCCTGTGGGTCTGGTACTGGTGAGCAGTACACAGGAAGTTTCTGGTTGGTGGATGTTGCAGAGGTCTACAACTGGCAAACCCCAGTCATTACATTGTTGGCTATATGAGGATATATTGATTGATTTAAAGTTTTCAGGCATCCTGACATCTGAGGTCATTGACGCCGGTAACATTTAATTTATGTATACAAAAATAAAAGATAAAATAAAATAAAAAATAAAAGAGTATTCAATTAAAATCATAAAAGTTGAATGCAATAAAAGTTAAATATTTTTCAGAAGACCTGCTTCTGAAATAAATCTAAAAATGCCACTTGCATGGTAGGACACATCATTTCCAAGAATCTTGGCAAGGATGAACCTGCCACCCTCACCTCGAGCCTCAAACAAATATCTATTCCGCAAGTTGTTATAATTGGGGCATTCAGTCAACAAATGCCTTACTGTTAGAGGTACTACACAGTCGTCACAATACGGTTGGTGTTGGCCCTTCAGCAAAAACTCGTGTGTCAACCGTGTGTGACCAATACGGAGACGACAAAGAGACGTCTCCCATTTTCGGGGCATCATATTATACCTCCAAGGAGATATGTCATTTGTTATCACTCGCATTTTATTGCCATCTTGACTATCCCATTGCTGTTGCCATTTATTGCAAACCAATTTCTTGATGTCAGGTAAGAAATCATCACAGGGAATGGGATACCTTCTTGGCAGCAACTCTGATGCAGCCTCCTTAGCCAGTGAATCTGCCTTCTCATTCCCGGACACACCTACATGTGCTGGAACCCAACAAAATTGAACTGTTATACCTCTCCGTCCAATAAGGAAAAGCCATTCTAAAATCTTTAAAACTAGAGGGTTGTAGAATTAAAAACTTCCATAGCTTGAAGGACACTCCTTGCATCACTAAAAATTGTAAAATTACCCTCCTTCTCCAACGCTATTTTCTCAATAGCGGTTAATATGCCATACAGTTCGGCAGTAAATATGGAAGCGGTCAGAGGAAGTGCACAGACCGCTTGTATCCAACTATCAAAATCTTTATGCTCAGATTATCTGCAAAGATGTTCTTCTTGTCTGCTATGAACTGGGCTGACAGAGAAATCACTTTGTCCTTTGTCCATCGTAGGATTTTAACGGCTAGTTCACAAAGTTGTCGTGAAATAGTACATTTTTGTTTGTTCAAGTACACAACTATGGTCGTGCTGTCGCGCATCAACACTTTTGAGTGACCTGACAAAAGCTGTTAAAAATGTTGATGAGCAACAAATGTTGCTTTCAACTTGGGGAGGTTTATTTGGTAAAGACGATCTGACTCAGACTGCAGTCTGGAGGCCATGTGCTGTAACAAGTGAGCCCTCCACCTTTCTTTTGAGGACCATCAAATACGGGGGTGGAGAAAGGTCTACGCCCCTAAGGGGGTTGGAGTCGAGACTCCACCAACTTGGGTCTTTCTTCTGCTCTGTCCCCACCAAATGAACATTCCAGGAAGGTTCCTGCCCCGAGACAAAGACTTCTTCAGTTTCCATTAAAGTGAGCGCATGCAAAGATGACCGTTTGGAACCAGACACTCTAACGATACTACGTGACTCAACAATCACTAATTAATGTGAACTGGTAGCAAGTCTCGCCACTTTGAATCTTGCGATTCTGTTCTGCGATGGGAAGACATTTGCTTGAACGGTATCTATTCGCATCCCTAAGTATACCATGTCCTGATTGGGCTCTAACTTTGACTTCTCCCTATACATCACAATCCCCAGATCGAGGCAAAACCAGAAGTCTGTCTTAACGGATAAAGGTCTCCACCGAGTCCGCCAGTCATCCACAAATGCTATAGGCATGGGCCAGGGGTTAAACGACCATCACTCTTGCCCGATCTACCGTCGGAAGAGGCATAATTAGAAGTGGCAGTGGGGAGGGTACCAGGAGAGGGAGGAAGAAGTCAAGATTTCTTTGATTTAGAGGAAGAACTCAAGGCGAAGATTCCCTATGAGTCTTCTTTTTCCTCCTGCCATCACTCCCACTGGGAGGATGGCCACTCCTGATGCTTATCACATGAAGAAGCCTGCAGGAGTGTCTTCTGCACAAAGGGCAAAATCAATGAGGATCTGTACCAAGGCTAACATAAACATGCGCAAGAGCGGACCGCTATGCCAAGACAAACCCGCATCTCGGGAAACCTCAAAGGTCACACAAGCGAAAGAAAAAGTATTGATTGATAAAGTTTTCAAGGAAAATTCTAGGAGCATGGAAGAGGATGTCTGCTTTCAATCACAGATGAAATCTAAAAAGTGGTTGTAGTGAGTGAGCAGTGAGCAGCGCCTCCACTAACCACTAGTAACATCCAGACCAGTTGATGACAACTTGTCAAAAGTTTCAATAGCCCCGTTCCAGATTGCGCTGTTATGTTCTCCCATGTACAGAATGATGGTTTGTATTAGTTTCGGAACAATTTGTAACCATCTCTCTCTTCTCACCATGGTTATTTAGGTCTTGTTTTAAAGTCTATATCTTGACTACAACCCTTTCATTATTACAACTTTCTCTAGGTATGGATTTAGGCTATACAGTATAGCTCGGCACTCGGGACTGTAACATCAAGCATATCTCTCAGGTGACAGCACTGAGTACTTGCTGAGACACCATAACCTTAAGCATATCTCTCCAGTCACTAGAAGTGACTTCATCGCTTACCAAGCAACCGGCTGCCAATAAGTGAGCTTGAGAACAGCGAATCAACAGCACTCACTGCAGTGTCTCTTACTCGCATGCGTAAACAAATAAGGAAACACACATCCTTTATTTTCTAAAAACAGTTTCATGAACTATGTATCATGAAAAGTGTAAGATGTGCATGTGTGCCCATTACTGAAATAATTGGATTTCTTAAAACATTACAAAATACTTCAAGACACTATAACACTTTGTTATATGGGTCAAACTTCTCATTTGTGCCAATATCCTGTTAACTAATGAAGCTTTACTTCCTTGAATTTTATAGAAATACTACATGCCTAAATGTAATGATAATCGAAATTCATTAGTCTCCTTAGGTTATTGTAATGCTTTGTAAATATTATCACTTTATTCTTTATCAAAAAAGAAAAAAAAACACGATTACAAGAATTTTTTTTCCATACAAGTAATCCTCCAAATAAAAGGCTTCAAATGAACTAACTGATTAAGCCCACCCTTTAAGTATAATTAAATATTAAAGGCTAATCACTTGAATGTAAAGTTATGCAATGTTAGCCAGGTAATCCTGGACTTCTGCAGGAGTTAATCGACGGAAACCTTTTGAGTTGCAGATGCCAATTTCTATGTTGTCACTGCTCATCTGACCTTCAAAACTTTCCTTCAGGGTCAAAATTGCAGTGTGAACTGCATCATCTAATTCCAGATCTTCATTATATCTGAAATTTAAACAATTTTGTGGGATGATAAAAATGGAATGCCGTGTTAACAAAAATCAAACATCAATATACATTAAATTTATGTAGGTTTCTCATTTCATGCTGACCAGCCAAGATACAACATATTTCTCTTCATTATAAAATATATGTTGCAAATTCTAAAGAGACATTCAAGCTCACCTTTTTTCTAAGAAGGTCCTTCCATTTATGAAATTTTTTCCCATTGCAGTTGCCTTCCATGGAAAATAAGCCCCTGAAGGATCACACTGGAATAAGTATGGTCGATCGCAATCCCATCCACAGATCAACAGACTTACACCAAATGGTCGGACACCTCTGTAACAGCAAAGCATTTCATAAGGCTACAAACCAAAAATATAAATCAAAAGCTTAAATTCATAAAAAATCAAAGACAGTAATATTAATTCAATATAATAATTTATTTGCAAAGGTCACACAGCCAAATACAGTACCACAACTAGTAATCACAAATTATATAATGTATTTTCGTAGGGGAAACCATTATATCATTGTAAACAAATCTAAATTAGCCCCATCTTTCATGGGGTTAGTCATGATGGGAGATCTCTCCAATCTATTTTGACCAAACTACTATCAGGTCTTCACCTATTCACTTTTGCCATGCGTACACACGTAGGTCCTCATCTAACCAAATCCAACCTAACACAACCCCTCACAAGTACTAATTCTTGAAATCTCAGTCAATAATCCAGTCTCTTCTAGACATCTCTCTCTCTCTGTCACTTTCACATTTATAATATAATCCCAACACAGACCAGGCATGAATCCTAACTTCGTATCATTAAGCCCCTTCAAAATCTCCTCCATTCCCCGTACCAGCACCCCTACCAATATTAATAACTCACCAGATGGATGTGATTCCCCTGTTTAAATTTGACGTGAAACTTGCGAAGTACATGCATGTGGAACTTGGGTCTTATATTCATATGTACATGTATACCAGTATCTTTTCTCAGTTTCTATTGTCATTATCTCCCCCCTCTCCCGTTCTTAATGCTAAATAAATCATATATCAAAATCAAATCCTTCTTGACCCTTTGAAAATATGAGGGGGGTCACAATAGCACATTTGGGGTAAACAACACTCAGTATGGCTCTCCATTTATGAGCTGAGAAAGCTTTTTTTTATATTGCCCACCATAAATTTTTCACAATATACTTTTATATAGTATATTTAAATAGCAAATCCAAAATTTAAAAAAAGGAATGACTTTATTTTTCACAGATTCATTTTGCACCATGAAAATGCATGGTCAAAGTCTTTAACAAAGGCATAACAGAATAAATTATTACAATCTAAATCTCTTATTCCATAAACAAAAAAGGAACAAAATCAGGGAAGTAGAGGCAAAAAAGAAAATTCTAGCCGAAGATAACATTGGCAGTGTCAATCTAGACCAATCTAAGAGAAATGTTACAAATGACATTGATTCATCCTTCCCCTAGCCAGGAGGATAGAGGAATTACTTCTCGACAGACAGGTGGTAAGTCAGGTAATTTACCAGCATTGAATGTCCAACAAGAGCCTTCACGCTTGCAGCTGCAGCATCCCCTTGAGATTGGAAGAAGAAAAGAGGGAGAGACAGTCCTTTTACCTCTCCTAGACTTATACTGAACAAGCACCCTAAGACGGGTGGATACATATACAGTGAAGGACCTGAGTGTGTTAAACATGTACTAAGTATTCACCTCAGGACCTAATAAATGAGGTTTAAGGGATTGTTGACATCTTTGAGGTACAGAGACTAAAGTGATCTGACACCTTTAGACCAAAGAAGCCACATTCAGAGCAAAAGCTCTGGACAAGTCAAAGTCGTTGTCGTCATCATGCATGTTCAGGTCCAACCTCGAGGTACTTGTATGCCGAAAGGTAAAACAGAAGTCTACTGGCAGAGCTATACTTTTGAGTTCTTCCTTAAAAAGGCAGAGGTATGCACTGACCAAAATTGCATCTGTAAGCATGCAGCCACACCAAATCAGAAGGAACATTATCTGAACACTTCCTTACTGCTCCTGCTGGGGCTAATGAGAAGGATGTAATGCTAGGTGTCAATTCCTTCTTAAGCTGCAGTGCTTTGCCATGACACAAGGCATCTTCGTGTCAACTAACACAGGGGGATAGGTTCGGAAAGGTTGCAAATTGATGTTCCAGACTCTCAATTACTGGGCCTTTGTCACATGATCTGCGAGATGAAAGTGACAAACACTGATCCCTCAAAAGTTTGTCATGATAAAGAGCCTGAAACTCATACTCCATGACACTGAAGAGATGAGAGACAGCCTTGAAGGATAGATAACTTTGATGTCCTCTTCAAGTTGGCAGTATGTATGTGTACTGGTGCTCTGAAGAAGAGCACCAGCCCATCCCATGAACAAAGTCCCAGGATGATAAAGACAAGTTGGAGCTCCTTTCAAGCATGGACCAATCCCCGAGGAGGGGGGGGATTTATGAAATACTGAGGACAATCTTCAATTCTCTTGAGCTGAGAAGAGAGGGTATGAGGGAAAGACCCTATGAGACTCTAAGATTAGCGGGAGACTTATACAGCCATGGCCTAAGGATATGAACCATCCCTCTACAGGATCTAAGCCCAGGGTGGACAAGAGTGCTTAAAACTCCCTTCAGGCATGGACCGTTCCCCCAAAGGGAGGGGTCCGAACTCCACCAAGGAACCTTTTTGGCAGTCAGCCAAGGAATTCCTAGATGTTGAAAATTGGCTGTAGAGGCAAGACCCTACTGTAAAGGACCAGGGAGGGGAGGTGAACGAATACTTTCCACTCTACCTATCTGTGCAGGTACAGATGTTGAAAATTGGCTGTAGAGGCAAGACCCTACTGTAAAGGACCAGGGAGGGGAGGTGAACGAATACTTTCCACTCTACCTATCTGTGCAGGTACAGTACCTGGAGGGGCCATTACAGTACTTTCTGACAGTTCCGGACACTCGGTCCGGATTTGATCGAGTCCCCAGCTGAGCTCCATCACATCCTCCTAGAATAGGTGGGCGGCTTCAAGGACAGCATATATTTTACCCTTACCTGGACTACAATACCAGTGATTTGTGTGTAGGACCATTAACTGGCATTTGGTCCCATAGCGGTAGCTGTCACACTTGCCCCCCACTCTGCTTGACGGACCCAGAAGGAATCGTTCAGCCAGTAAGCTTAGTTACTCACTCCTGATGTAGGGGAGCAGATCTCTAAAGGCAAGGACCCTTCTCCTATCAATGGCGGGAACGGGGAAGGTGTGCAAAATATCCTACCTTCACCTGACATACGGAGTCAGAGTTAGATTCCAGCAAGGACCATTCCCCTGCATCCACTCTAAGGAGAAAACTGTTCACCATTCGACCAAATCTGAAGGTACCAGTCGAAGGATGATAACAGATACTCTCTCAGGAAGAGGAAGAGCTGCTTCATGAGGGACAGGGAGTTCTTCCTATGCCATGACAGGAATGAAGGTAGAGAAATACTCACCCTCACTTGGCCTATGGATCGCCTAACCAAACCTTAAGGGAGTAGTCATCATGAGAAAGCTGTCAAAGGAAAGGTGCACACACTAGAAGTCCAAGAAACAACCAAGATGCCTCGTACACAAATACTACAGTTTAGGCTTCCCCTGAGGAGTGACTGAAGAAGAGAAGAATAGCAGAGGATAAGCAGAGTGAGTAAACTTCCTCTTCTCTGCTTACTAACAGTTCTTCCTTGCTACCATGAGCTGGTTCAATGGTTCCTACTGGTCAGAAACACGTGTCCTCCTCTCTGAGTTTGCCGATACAAATACAAGGAAAACTCCAAGTTGAACAACATTCCTAGGCATTTCTATTTTGCATTGGTATGAGATCAGATTCTTTACCTACAATCTTCAGATTGTAATAAGAGCAAGTACTTGTCTCCATCTTGCCCTAAAAAGACTGCATAGAGGTCATTCCAAGTAGCAGTGCCACATGCTTAATACTGTACTTTAGGAATGACTGTATTCACTAGAAGCCCCTTGAGTCACCAAAAGCATGAAGTCTTCTTTTCCGAAGGATAAGAATAGAGCAAAATTCCCTACTGAATCCAGCCTGACAAGTATCAGTTCAGTTGAGAGAAGTATGGACTTTTGCTCCGTCTCTGTGGCAACTCATGAAGAGCCGACAAGAGAGGACTAGAAAAGGTCATACAAGCCTTCCAGTAAAAAAGTTCAGGATTGTTTCACCTCTTGTCACATGTCATGAAATGGGACCTAGAAGGTAGGTATAGAATGGATGTGGATAAGGAAGGGAATGTGCCTGGGAGGGGTAAGAATGGGTGGAGCAAGATCCAACCCCTTCTGAAGGAAGATGCTGCTGGAAGTCATCAATCCAGTCATATACTATGGCCAACCCTGAAGGCTTAGCCGCAATCTCCCATGAGAGATCAGAGCCCTTGAGAGATATTGCACGGTGGATGAAATTGAGCAAATCCCTCTCAAGAAACTACCATAAAATGAGAGGAGTTATGCTCATAGTTCATTGTCTTCCTGATCAGAAGTGCAAGAACGAACACTCCAAAGTAGGAGTGGTTGGAATTACACCTTCACAAAGGTACACAACACATGGAGGTTTTGGTTTGTATCATTAATGCAAAAAAATTCACTTCACCACATGCTAACTTTTCAATGCATTTCCACTTGAAATACAAGTAAGAGCACTCACAAAAATAATACTTGTCACAAATAAATGTAAGAAGGCTGAGGGCAGCGAAACAATATGGCTATACACATTGCGACCAAAGACAAAAGTGGCTATTATGTGACAGGAGAGACTTCCTCTTAGCACCATATGTCATGAACCATCAACTTTGTCAGCAATTAAATAACTGTTCATGTGCCGCAGAAGACACACTACTTTAAAGGATGAAAGATTTATATACATATAGAACAAATATCTTTTTTACTGCATTACATACTGTACAAGATTCTCTTACCCAGACTGAGTATATTCCTGCATAATAGCAGCTAGTCTTTGTACTAACTGGGTTGTTGGGATTGGTTCCAAATATGTCCGGTAATACTGCTGGGCAACTTTACGAGCCTGACGAACTAGCAGCCTGTAATCTGGTCCCATTCCTGCCAAATATTACAAGATATTAGCAAAAAACGTGCACTTCAAGATAAGAACATAGTAAACTAAATTGCATGAAATATAAGTAAAAATTTCTATTAATGTATGTAAGTGTACAAACTAAAACTATTCAAAATACCCACAACATGGGTACTTTTGGGCTATCAGTTCATAACAGATGAAATACTTAAGCACACAAACTTCTACTGAAATCTAAACTCCTAGTGTGAGAGGCCATCATGTTCATTGGTGTCTGGTGTCTAAGAGGGGGAATAGTAAGCCGAGTTAATCAATTTCCAATTCACATGTATCTCCCTCTTCTTTATAAGGTTTTGCTACAATCACAAACATGATGAGCTCAAGCTGTGACCAGATTGTGGAATGCTCTTTCTAATCTTGTGAATGAATCAGTAGAACTTTAGAAGTTCAAACTTGTTGCAAATGCTTTTCTGTACAACAGGTTGTCCTAAGTGTCATTCCATATTCTATATATATACAGTATCTACTTTAATATTTATCATATATAGTTTATTCAATATTTCTTTATTTCCTTTCCTGCTTTTCCAAATAAGTTTTTAGTTATCTAGTAATAATATCCATAATCATGTTTCCCTTTACAAGCTCTAATAACTTGAAACCCTAGTAAAAAAAAAAATTGGAAAGATACTGAATCGCAAAGTAAATAAGAGCATTGCACTATAAAAAATATTTTATAATTAAAAATATATAACCTTTTATGGAAATATAATATGCATCAATTAATAATTAAAAATGTTATTTTCATTAGTAAAATAAATTTTTGAATATACTTACCCGATAATCATGTAGCTGTCAACTCTGTTGCCCGACAGAATTCTATGGAGGGATACGCCAGCTATCACAATACTAGAAGGGGGTGTTCTTACCAGCGCCACCTGTGGCCAGGTACTCAAGTACTTCTTGTTGACACCTCCTCAATTATTCCTCGGTCCCACTGGTTCTCTATGGGGAGGAAGGGAGGGTCAATTAAATCATGATTATCGGGTAAGTATATTCAAAAATTTATTTTACTAATGAAAATAACATTTTTCAATATTAAACTTACCCGATAATCATGTAGCTGATTCACACCCAGGGGGGTGGGTGAAAACCAGTGTACAAGATTAAAGGATAGCTAAGTATCCCATATTTCATATAACAGTTATCTCAAATAACAATGAAATAATAAGTACCTGGTAAGGAAGTCGAATTGAACCGTTACTCTGTCTCTTTTTTAAGTTCGTCTTCCTTACTGAGCGCAGCGTTCCTCTTGGAGGCTGAATCAACCCAAAGGTGCTAAAGTATACAGGGCTGCAACCCATACTAAAGGACCTCATCACAACCTTTAACCTCGGCGCTTCTCAAGAAAGAATTGACCACCCGCCAAATCAAAAAGGATGTGGAAGGCTTCTTAGCCGACCGAACAACCCATAAAAAGTATTCAAGAGAAAGGTTAAAAAGTTATGGAATTATGGGAATGTAGTGGCTGAGCCCTCGCCTACTACTGCATTCGTTGCTACGAATGGACCCAGGGTGTAGCAGTACTCGTAAAGAGACTGGACATCTTTGAGATAGAATGATGCGAACACTGACTTGCTTCTCCAATAGGTTGCATCCATAACACTCTGCAGAGAACGGTTCTGTTTGAAGGCCACTGAAGTAGCCACAGCTCTCACTTCATGTGTCCTTACCTTCAGCAAAGCAAGGTCTTCTTCCTTCAGATGAGAATTTGCTTCTCTAATCAGAAGCCTGATGTAGTAAGAAACTGAGTTCTTAGACATTGGTAGAGAAGGCTTCTTGATAGCACACCATAAGGCTTCTGATTGTCCTCGTAATGGTTTTGACCTTCTTAAATAGTACTTAAGAGCTCTAACAGGGCAAAGTACTCTCTCTAGTTCGTTCCCCACCATGTTGGACAGGCTTGGGATCTCGAACGACTTAGGGCAAGGACGGGAAGGAAGCTCGTTTTAGCCAAAAAAATCGAGCCGCAAGGAACATGTAGCCGTTTCAGATGTGAAACCTATGTTCCTGCTGAAGGCGTGGATCTCACTTACTCTTTTACCTGTTGCTAAGCACACGAGGAAAAGAGTTTTTTAATGTGAGGTCCTTAAAAGAGGCTGATTGGAGCGGTTCAAATCCTGATGACATTAGGAACCTTAGGACCACGTCTAGATTCCAGCCTGGAGTGGACAACCGACGTTCCTTTGAGGTCTCAAAAGACCTAAGAGGTCCTGTAGATCTTTGTTGGAGGAAAGATCCAAGCCTCTGTGGCGGAAAACCGATGCCAACAAACTTCTGTAACCCTTGATCGTAGGAGCTGATAGGGAGCTTACGTTCCTTAGATGTAACAGGAAGTCAGCAATCTGGGTTACATTGGTACTGGTTGAGGAAAACTGCATTGGCCTTGCACCAGCTTCGGAAGACTTCCCATAAAGACTGATAGACTCTGAGAGTGGATGTCGTCCTTGCTCTGGCAATCGCTCTGGCTGCCTCCTTCGAAAAGCCTCTAGCTCTTGAGAGTCTTTCGATAGTCTGAAGGCAGTCAGACGAAGAGCGTGGAGGTTGGGAGTACCTTCTTTACGTGAGGTTGACGCAGAAGGTCCACTCTAGGAGGAAGAGTCCTGGGAACGTCGACCAGCCATTGCAGTACCTCAGTGAAACATTCTCTCGCGGGCCAGAGGGGAGCAACCAACGTCAGCCGTGTCCCTTTGTGAGAGGCGAACTTCTGAAGTACCCTGTTGACAATCTTGAACGGCGGGAATGCATACAGGTTGAGATGGGACCAATCCAGCAGAAAGGCATCCACGCGAACTGCTGCTGGGTCTGGAATCGGAGAACAATACAAGAGGAGCCTCTTGGTCATCGAGGTAGCGAATAGATCTATGGTTGGCTGATCCCACAGGGCCCAAAGTCTGCTGCAAACATTCTTGTGAAGGGTCCACTCTGTGGGGAAGACCTGACCCTTCCGGCTGAGGCGATCTGCCATGACATTCATATCGCCCTGAATGAGCCTCGTTACCAGCGTGAGCTTTCGATCTTTTGACCAAATGAGGAGGTCCCTTGCGATCTCGAACAACTTCCTCGAATGAGTCCCTCCCTGCTTGGAGATGTAAGCCAAGGCTGTGGTGTAGTCGGAGTTCACCCCCACCACCTTGTTAAGCTGGAGGGACTTGAAGTTTATCAAGGTCAAATGAACTGCCAACAACTCCTTGCAATAGATGTGAAGTGTCCTTTGCTCCTGATTCCATGTTCCCGAGCATTCCTGTCCGTCCAGTGTCGCACCCCAGCCCGTGTCCGATGCGTCCGAGAAGAGACGGTGGTCGGAGGACTGAACAGCCAATGGTAGACCTTCCTTGAGAAGAATGCTGTTCTTCCACCACGTTAGAGTAGACCTCATCTCTTCGGAAACAGGAACTGAGCCCGTCTCTAGCGTCATGTCCTTTATCCAGTGAGCAGCTAGATGATACTGAAGGGGGCGGAGGTGGAGTCTCCCTAACTCGATGAACAGGGCCAGCGATGAAAGTGTCCCTGTTAGACTCATCCACTGCCTGACTAAGCATCGGTTCCTTCTCAGCATGCTCTGGATGCATTCTAGGGCTTGGAAGATCCTTGGGGCCGACGGACAAGTCCGAAAAGCTCGACTCTGAAGATCCATACCCAAGGAGACAATGGTCTGGGATGGAACGAGCTGAGACTCCTCAAAATTGACCAGGAGGCCCAGTTCCTTGGTCAGATCCATAGTCCATTTGAAAATCTCCAGACAGCGACGACTTGAGGGAGCTCTTAAAAGCCAGTCGTCTGACGGAGCCGGACACAAGATCATGATACTGCTGCACAGTCTGTAAACTGTCAATCATGGGCAAGCGAGGAAGTACAGAGACAACCCGAATCTGTCTAGACTGTCTGGGTCGTACAGACAACTCCTTAACGGGTTGCTGAGGTTGCCCACTGCGTCACAACAAGTCCCTTCTGTTGGTTGTTGAACGTCTTCCCCGTGACACATTGACTCCGTAAACAAAAAATCCTCTAACAAGGACTAAGCTTGGACTGCATGTCATGCAACACAGCTCAAGGTCTATGGGAGCAGGTGTGGTAACAGACGGGATTAGCGGCTGAAGTGTAACCATTACCTTCCCTGTAAGCATGTTATGCTTAAATAAAAGTCCATAAGAGGTTATGCAGCTAAAGGCTCCCTCCAAATGACAGAGTCCTCAAGGGAATATCAGAAGGAGGGAGAAAAGAACTTTCTCATCTACAGGGACCTTATCCTAGAAAAGCTAAGTTCTCTGAGTGAGGGTTCACTGGTGCAAAGCAGCAGACTAGAAGGCAACGTTATGAAACTGCTTGACAGTCTAGTGAGTTGGCAACAACCCAAGATGTGTTGAGAAGCATGCGGTAAGGTATGCAGAGCATGATGTATGCAGAGTATGCTGTATGCAGAGCATGCTGAATGCAGAGCATGCTGTATGCAGAGCATGTTGTATGCAGAGCATGCTGAATGCAGAGCATGCTGAATGCTGAGCATGTAGGAAGTAGAGCCTGCTGTAAGCAGAGCTTGCTGAAAGGAAAGCAGAGCGTGTGCATGGCGTTTAACATTTCTCAGAAATTCCATGACCAGTGCTAGAGTGCTTAATGCATGCTTGCATGGGGTTGAACCATGGTATGCTGAACAGCAGAGTCAGAACGAGCTGGAACAACAACAGAGGTTTCCTCAACTTGAGGGAAAACCTGAGGTTCAGACTGCATAGGCTGAACAACAGACGGAGCAGAAGGCAGGTGCAAGGGTGAAGGAGGTTGACTCCTAGCAAGAGTTGCACCCAAGGATTGTACCAGCTAAGCGGAGGACGGAGGCGGAGTAGTCCGTTCCTGTTCCTGAGAGATGAGTGGAGCATGAGAAGGTTGAGGCTGCGCAGAACAAGGTAAAGTTCTAGCAAGCTGAGGCTCCTGAGGCGCAAGTGCATGGTGTAGATGAGCTTGCCTAGATGAGGGTTGAACTCGGTGCAGCGCTGGTTGAGCAGACAGACTCACGGAGGGGAGAGGTTGTTGTACCCCAACCGAGAGTTGCACCACTGGAGGAGCAGCAAGGGGAGGAGGAGGAAGAGTGTAACTCTCCTGATCCCAAAGCAAGGGTTGCCTTAAAGAAGGCTGAGGCTGAACAACACTGTGAACAGCAAACTCCGAAAGTGGTTCAACATCGTACGCCTGGCAGATGGAGCTGCGACTGGGTGCAGCGAGTGCAGGCGGGTGCAGCACAGGCTGAACGGGTGCAGGAGGTTGGTGCACCACCGGTGCAGGCGGGTGCAGCATAGGCTGAACGGGTGCAGGAGGTTGGTGCACCACCGGTGCAGGCGGGTGCAGCACAGGCTGAACGGGTGCAGGAGGTTGGTGCACCACCGGTGCAGGCGGGTGCAGCACAGGCTGAACGGGTGCAGGAGGTTGGTGCACCACAGGTGCAGGAGGTGCAACACTCTCAGCACGACACTCACGCATCAAGTCCGAAAGCTGTGCTTGCATGGACTGTAGTAGAGTCCACAACATCGTACGCCTGGCAGATGGTGTTGCGACTGGGTGCAGCGAGTGCAGGCGGGTGCAGCACAGGCTGAACGGGTGCAGCCGGGTTGTTGAACTTTACTTCGTACGTCTGGCATAGGTCTGGACTTTACGTTTAAGAGGTCTTGAGACCTGAGACCAGCGTAACTCTGCCTTTATTTTCTCCTCTAAATCTCTTCTGCAGACGAGCAAAATAAGGGCTCAATCGTCTGCGGGTGGGAGTGACGGTCTCGGTAAGACACGCCCACAACCACCGAGGATACTTCTGTGCGCCGATCAAGGCCTGCCGAACCCTTATGCCCTTCGACATTGCTTCTCCCCTGGGCTTGGGAGCTTGCAAGAGGTCCCGGACTGGGAGGACGACTGGCGCGCACAAAAGTACCCTCACGCATAACACTGACATACTTTGCGCTAATCACTTATCACTTTGATTTCTGTTTGCACTTATTTCACTGAACTCGAAACTTTAAGTGGTTTGTACCTGAAACACGCAATTCTATCCTTCTCAAAAGTTAGTAATTGCGAAAACAGAATTACAATGTAACAGAAAAATCTAATGAAAGAAAATTCAGTGGCTGGAAAGAGACTAAACACTAGATCACTCTAGAAACGTTTAGTTTCTTCCCCTAAAGAGACTAGGGATAAGAGCAAAACGATAACGACGTTACTCGTACGCCTGGCAGGCTTGAGGGAAACGTTTATCCTCTTTCTCCCTCCGTCTCTATCTCTCTCTCTCTCTCTCTCTTGACTTAGAACCTGAGAGAAGAGCCCAATCATATATCGTTAAAACATATTATTGTTAAAGGAAAAAACTGAAATATTTCCCAAAAAGAAAAGTTCCTTATTAGGATCAAAACCATTAAGTTAAGAAAGAATGAACAAAACGCTAGACACGGTTACTCTTACTGCAATGTGAAACCGTGAACATTCTTTCTCTATCGTAACGATAGAGTGCAAGTTGAAACGTTCTGAACGTCAACAACTGCCGAGACAAACAAAACGTTAGTTCAACTTTGAAAAAGTACGAGACTATCAAAGAAATTCTTTCAAAGACCTTAAAATAGCATAATATGTTAACAGGTAAAACCGAAATGACGGGCTCACGATAATTAACTTCGGTACCAAGAAAAGACCGCCTACTATTAGGAAGGTCGAATATAAACAAATATATAAAAAATTAATTTTAATAAGTTTATAATAAAAGGAAGTTAATCGAAGAGGCCTATAAGAGGCGGAGAGATATAAAATAAATCTATAACTTTTGTTAAGCAAAATTAAGAAAGAGAGTCTATACTCTCTTAGACACCAACACTTCCGTCTAAGGGAAGGGTCGGCCATTGAAAGGTGAACGAGAGTTCATACTCTCTTCGTCACCAAAAATAATCAAATTAATTCCAAAAGCTAACTAAGCTAAAATAGAAGTTTCCAGTAAAGCGACAGCCGAAATCAAAGAGAAATACTTCACCAAAGTCGTGAAAATACTCCAAGAACATAAGCGTATCCCAGAACGTCTTGTCAGAAGCACGACAGAGGAATAATTGAGGAGGTGTCAACAAGAAGTACTTGAGTACCTGGCCACAGGTGGCGCTGGTAAGAACACCCCCTTCTAGTATTGTGATAGCTGGCGTATCCCTCCATAGAATTCTGTCGGGCAACAGAGTTGACAGCTACATGATTATCGGGTAAGTTTAATATTGAAAAATGACTAGGCAATCAATATTTTGTTGCATGATTAATTTACACTGGGATCATTACAAAACCCATTATCAAGGATTTTTATTTCTAATGACCTATATTAAATATGAATCATTACCTAACTGACAGTAATTAACCCTTTTACCCCCAGGCTCTTTGGAAATTTCCAACCCTTAACCCCCAAGGGGTTATTTTTTCCCCAGCACATTTTGCAGTATATATTCTTTAAATTGCTCTAACAGCCTTAATTTTTGTCATAGAGAGGTCAGGTTGGTTTCATTCTCTTGGAAAATGCCTGAATTTTCTCAAAAAATTATTAAAAATATGAAAAAAAAATTTTTTATAGCATTTTTTTGCAAGGACGTACCGGTACGTCCATGGGGGTAAAGGGATGAGTTTTGTGAAACGTACCAGTACGTCCTTTGGGGGTAAAAGGGTTAATTTCAAGTTTCCTGCATATCTTAAAAGAAAAACTGTGAATTGCACAGTAGTCCTACAAAATAAGGCAAAACATATAAACAAAGAGTACTAACCACTGTAAACCATCCCAATATGATCTGTAATCATTTCAACTTTGATTATGGAATGCTCCTCAACCAAGATTGACTTGTGTTTCTTCTCTGATGCCAACACAACTCCATCTTTGGCCTTAATCCCAACTGCTGGTGCCCCTGCAGCTACTGCTGCTAGTGCATATTCAATTTGCACTAGCTTTCCAGAGGGACTGCAAAAGAAAAAAAAATAGACTTACATATAGGATACTGTATATTAAATGCATACAAATAATACAGTACAGTATACAGTATTACTAATACTGTAATATCAATATTCTCTACTTTCTCTCAAAGCTAATATAGTATTTGAACTGATAGAAGTTATGAAACTACAGTAAAGTATAAGGAGAAAGTATGAAGGATATTATGGATAAAGTACATATGGATAAGATTGTATTTGGCATTGACATTTACACTAAATTTGTTAAGTTTATTGATGGAAAAAAATTCATGATAAAAATAACAAATTTGTAAGTACAGTAATTTCCATTTTACCTAAACAAACCTTGAGAAAAATCACAAATTTTAAGTAATTTGTATTTTTCCTAACAATACTTACCGAAGAAACACTTTATAGGAGATTACTGGTAACTCCTCTCCGACGACCAGATTTTTACGTAGTTTCCCCCTACTTCCATGTTCTATACTGTCCTGAATAACGGGAAATAACATGACCTGGGGGCATTGCCCGGGTAGGTCGCCCGTCTTTGAGAAGCTCTCTCCAGTAAGTTTTATGTAATGAACAATACCACGAGGTCAGTGGGGCACAGCGGGGACGGTTGGGGGGGCCCTAAACCGAAAATTTTTCTTCGGTAAGTATTGTTAGGAAAAATACAAATTACTTAAAATTTGTGATTTGTTCCGACACAGAGACTTACCTCGAAACACTTTATAGGAGACTTACACCTTAGGAGGGGGGAGTGCCCTTTAGCCCTGACCCCGATGGACAGTAGGGAAAACTACGTAAAAGACTCATTAAGTGTGATATAACACTTACCCTTCTGCAATATCTTCGTTGTGCTTGATATGGCGAATTTTCGTCTTGTGTAATGAGCGATATTTCTTGATGACGACTGACGGTACGAGAAAGTTAGAAAAGGGGGGAAAATAGAACTCGGCTCCTTGTGTCTAGATACTTTATGTTTCGCGATTGAGCCTGGGGCTTGAGCCGTCAAACCGAATGCAGGGCTGAGATGACCGGCCCAATAGAAAACCCGTCTAGAGACTTTCTCGTACAGTCCTTGAGATAATGTGCGGTGAAGGTCGACTGGTTGGACCAAGTTCCCGCTCGAAGAACCTGCGCTACTGACATGTTCTTTTCGAACGTTAGAGAGGTGCTAATGCCCCGAACATCGTGAGCTCTGGGTTTCCCCGGTGTAGGAAGACCTTGTTTTAAGTAGGCTTGCGTGATCACTTTCCTGAGCCAGAACGAAACCGTATTTTTGGATATGTTTTTCTTTATTTTTCCCCATGAGACGAAGAGATTCTTGATACACGGGCGGAGGTTTGCCGTTCTCTTAAGGTATTTCCTAATAGTCCTGACCGGGCATAATTTTAGGTCCTCCGGGTTTCCTTTATTCGGGATTACCGGAATCGAAAAACTCTCAAACCTCGGATCCCACACCGAGGGGTTCTGAGTCTTGGCGACGAAGGATGTGACAAACTTAAAGGTTACTTCCTTCCATCCCCTAGTGTGTTCCACCTCGAATGAGAGTCCGTGTAGCTCGCCCACCCTCTTAACCGAGGCTAATGCTAGCAAGAAGACCGCCTTGAGCGTGAGATTCTTGTCATCAATGTCCTTTAAGGGCTCGAATGGTGGTTTCCGTAACATATCTAGGACTCGCGCTAAGTCCCAACTCGGGATTCTAGGGGCGGAAGGGGGGCATGATTGTTCGAACGCTCTGATAAGCATGGAGATATGCCTGGAGGAGCCGAGATCTACGCCCTTGAGAAGAAAGACTTGACCCAGGGCCGCCCGAACTCCCTTGATCGCTGGAACTGACATGTCTAACTTGTCCCTGAGATAAACCATGAAGTCGGCTATCACGGGCACTGACGCTTCCAAGGGCTCTATCTTCTTGTCCCTGCACCACTTCACGAATACCGCTCACTTAGACTGGTAGACGGCTGTGGATGATTTCCTCAGGTATAGCGACATCCTCCTGGCTGTCTTGCCGGAGTACCCTTGCTTCTTCAGGAGCCGCTGGATAATCTCCAGGCGCGAAGACGAAGGGCTTGCGGGTTTCTGTGAAACCGCTGAAAGTGAGGTTGTTTTAATAGGTCTGACCTGCCGGGTAGAGGCCAAGGAGGTAGGACGGTGAGGTTCCTTAGGTCCGCGAACCATTCTCTCTCCGGCCACCAAGGCGCTACCAAAGTCATCCTGAGGTTGGTTGCTGCCCTTACTCTGTTGAGGACCTGCCTTATCAGGGAGAAGGGGGGGAAGGCGTACACGTCCAGTCCGTCCCACTTGTGCTGAAAGGCGTCTTCCATTGCCGCCTTCGGATCTGGGACGGGAGAACAAAATACGGGGAGTTGCGCGTTCAACCTTGTTGCAAACAGATCCATTACCGGAGATCCCCACATCTGTATAATGTAGCTTGCCACTTGTGGGTGTAGGGACCATTCTGTTGCTACCACTTGCCCCACTCTGCTGAGGCCGTCTGCTAGGACGTTGTTCTTCCCTGGAATGAACCTTGCCGTCAGGATGACGTCCTTCTGTTCCGCCCATTTTAGGATTTGAAGGGCTAGTTCGCACAACTCTTTTGATCTCAGTCCCCCCCTCCTTCTTCACGTAAGCCACCACCGTTGCATTGTCTGACATTAGGGCCACCGAGTGCCCTCTCATGTCCTCCTCGAAGTGGTTGCAGGCTTCTTGGACCGCTCTCATTTCCAGGATATTTATGTGTAGGGATTTCTCCCCCTCTGACCACGCCCCCTTTGCTGTCTTTTCCCGGAGATGGGCTCCCCACCCGTCCTTCGATGCGTCCGTGAAGAGAAGAACCTCCGGAGGTTGGGAGGACAGTGGCATCCCCCTTAGGGTGTTCGACCGATCCTGCCACCATTCCAAGGCCTTCCTGGACTCCTGAAGGAGAGGAACCACAATGTCCGGGGAACTTTTCTGGTTCCAATGTTCTTTCAGGTTCCATTGAACCACCCTTAAGTTCTGTCTCCCGTGAGGTACCCGCTTCTCTAGGGACACCAGGTGCCCTACCAACCTTTGCCAATCCTGCGCTCTTCTGGGGCGACCCAGAAGGAAGGGCCGGAGCACTCGATCCAGGTTGTCCAGCCTTTCCGTGGTTGGGAATGCCTTGACCTGTAACGAATCCAGGACCATTCCAAGGTACGTCCTCCTGTTGGATGGGGTTAGCTGTGATTTCTCCAAGTTGACCACGATGCCCAGGGTCTTGCACAATTGAAGAAGATCTTCGCCCTGTTGTTTCAAGTCTTCCTTTGAGGATGAAAGGAGTAACCAGTCGTCCAGGTACCTGATGAGTCGAATGCCCCGTTCGTGGGCCCATATGGAGACCGTCGTAAAGACCCTCGTGAATACCTGGGGGGCTGTTGAAAGACCGAAGCATAGGGCCTTGAATTGTAACACCTGGGTACCCCACTTGACCCGGAGAAACTTCCTGCTCGACGGATGAATGGGCACTTGGAAGTAGGCGTCCTTGAGGTCTATAGAAATCATAAAGTCGCCCTCTCTCAAGGACGCCATGACCGTTCTTGGAGTGTCCATTTTGAAGGTCACTTTCCTGAGAAACCTGTTGAGGGCTGACAGGTCTATTACAGGTCTCCACCCTCCTGTCGCTTTTTCCACTAGGAACAGGCGGCTGTAGAACCCCGGACCCGGGAATGTCACTGTTTCTAAAGCTCCCTTCTGCAGCAACGTCTTGACTTCTTCGTCCAACGCTGCCCTCTTCGCCAGGTCCTTGGGCACCAACCAGTCTGCCTGCGTTGCTGGAACTAGGGGGGGGTGTCTCTTCCATGAAGGGGATCCTGTAGCCCTCCTTTAGTACTGTAACTGTCCACGGATCTGCTCCGTGGAGCTTCCATGCTTGCCAAGTGAGTCTGAGGCATCCCCCTACCTGAGGCTTGGGCAGGGGAGGGGGGCCTCCCATCTTATCTCCTACGGGAAGAACGGCCTGTTCTCCCCCTCCTGGAGGAGTAGAAAGAAGACCTATACGTTGGGGGGTTAGAAGATGAACCTCTTCGGGGGGGAACCACAGAGGAAGACCACTGTCCTGACGAGGGTTCCCTCCTTCCTTGAGTTGGTGTGGTACGCGCGGCCATGGGTGCTTCTGTCACTGGCCTCCTGAAGATGGGGCGGCGTGCCGTCTGTGGCTTCAGGGTAGGAAGCTCCCTCTTTTTGGCCAACTTCTCCACGACCTCTTCCGCCTTCTTCGTCGGAATAAGCTGCTCCCCCCAGACGGAGCAGGTCTTCAAGGCTTTAGCTTCCCTGTCAGGAATCTTAATGGGAAGGTTCTTGACTAGGGCGTCTCTTCTCCGGAGAATCCAGTTTGCGGAGAGAGCCAAAGACTGAAAGGTCAGGAATTTAAGGGCGCGGCTACCTGACCCCAGCAACTCATTCAGAGCCTCCCGTTTTGCAGGTTCCATGGAGTCTGTAGGAATCTGGGTGCCTACTAGGGTGGAGGCCCACCAATCCAGCCAGGAGGCCACATTAACTAAGTCCTTGGACATCTCCATCATTGCCGACTCGGAAGGGGAGAAGAAGGTAGATGCTGCCGATGCCCTCCCGTCGGAGATGCCCTGGCACAGGATGTCTATGGTTTCCTCGGTCTTGCACGCACCGGTCGGCCTATTTTCTAAAGAGTAGTATTTCGTCTGCGACTTCAAACCCTGTAGGAGCTTTGCTGAGCTGTGACCCCTGCAGGAGTCGCTATTGCGGGATATGACCTTATCAATGTGAGTCTTTCCAATCCCCACATTACTGGCCTCGGGAAGAGAGAGAGAGGACTTTTTCTGGGCGGGGACCGCTATGAACTTGTTCAGGCCTGAAGTCCAGGGTTCTTCCTCTTGAGTGGCGGGTTCTATAAGGTTGTTATAACCCCTAATTAAGGCAAGGACTCTCCTGTACGCTGAGTCCTCCGTCACCGCCGACTCGCCCTCCCCTCCTTCCGACCGACGGGGCGAATCGTGATCTCGGTCTCTGCCGTGATGGCGGGGTCCACGGTTCCCTTTACCTTCGACGTCCGCCGTCCCTCTCCTCTTCGTGGCCTTTTTCGGTGAAACGGTGTCCTCCGTGAGATAGTTCGACGGAGGTGTCCTTCCCCTTCTGGGGTCTCGATGGGGAGACCTGTCGAGGCTGCCCGGCCTAGACGACGGCCCCCTGCGCTGGGCGGGATAAACGTCTCCAGGACGGGTCTTAGGCCTGCAAGATGTAGCCCTTCGCTCATCTGGTGATTCCCTGACGCGGCACGTGGAGGTCCTTCTAGGGGGACTGTCTCCTGCCCGCTCATGTGTCGAACCAATAGGCTTGGAAAAGACTTTAAAGTTGTTCTCTGGGACGAACACCCACGTCCCTTTCGGAGAGACTGGTCTCCTGCTTTTGGGTGTAGGGGAACGGGGACTCATCCTGTCCCGAGATCCTGTGGGAGACCGCGAAGGGGAGTTCCTCCGCACAGACCGACCTCGTTTCCACGTCCCTACTGGGGGGGTTGTTCTCCTGCTTTTGGGAGGAGGGGAACTGGGACTCACCCTGTCCCGAGATCTTGTGGGAGACCGCAAAGGGGAGTTCCTCCGCACCGACCGATCTCGCTTCCTCCTCTGTCGTCTCCTCCGTTCACTGCTTGACGAATCCGAAGAGTCACGTCCTGACGAGAAAGACTGACCCCCGTATCGTGACCTAGCACGTGACTGCGTTTTCTTGGGGCTACGCCGTACCCCTGACGGAGAAGGAATGGGGAGACTCTCCTGTAGCGAAGTCTTCGGCGGCAACCATCCCGACGGGCCCGCCAAACCGGGGAAGGCCTCGCCAAGGCCTTCCTCCATGTCCAGTGGGGACCTCATCGGAGTCCTCGGCACGTCCCAAGCCAATGGATCTTCTTGCGGGGACTCCTCTCTGCCGACGCCACCACTCGTCGCTGATGCCCCTGGAACTTCCACCCAGGAACCTGACGAAGAAAAAGGGACACTATTAGACCACATGGGGTCCCCCGACGAGACGTGGCCCTTATGAGAGAGAGCCACGTCCCCCGGACCCCCACTACACTCACTTACGGTCGCCTGACTTGCCTTGGCCAACGAAGGACTGCCCACAAATTCCCTCTCTTGGGAAAGAGGAGCCAACTGCATGTTCTCCCTGGACTTACCTCGCCCCTTACTTTGGGTAGGGGAAGGCGGATGTACCCTACCTGACCCTTCTCCTGCTGAAGTTGCAGGGGAAGAAACGCTAGTCTTCCTAGGGGACTTCTTCGATGCCTTCTTCTTTTTGGTACGGAATTTTATCCACTGGACCTCGGGCCAATCGGCACATTCGGAACACTTATCCGACGGCGAACAAGCTTTACCCCTACACGAGGTACACAACGTATGCGGGTCAACCTCGGGCTTAGACAGAAAAGCCCCGCATGATCTACCGGCCCTAGGCCCAGGACAACGGCGAACGCGTTCCATAACGCAACACAAAGGGCCGTAGACACAAGCAAGCCACAAAGGAAAAGCACTAAACACACACTGAGATCCCGATCACGTGGGAAGCACGTGGAACCAAACACAAAGGGAATCGCACGGAGTATGAGGAGCTTCGTGAAGCACGTGTGTTCACGAACCGACCAGAAAACTTACTGTAGAGAGCTTCTCAAAGACGGGCGACCTACCCGGGCAATGCCCCCAGGTCATGTTATTTCCCGTTATTCAGGACAGTATAGAACATGGAAGTAGGGGGAAACTACGTAAAAATCTGGTCGTCGGAGAGGAGTTACCAGTAATCTCCTATAAAGTGTTTCGAGGTAAGTCTCTGTGTCGGAACAAGTATACTTTTGACAAAACTAGAAACTAGCCCCAAAGAGGTATACAGTAACCACCAACTGCTAGTTAGTAGGAGGGGAGGGGGGTTAGTGGAGGCAACACTCGCCAGTTATATGTCATCCCTTTTGATTGCAGGCAGATGATGACAGGACAAATTTGTATACAGTGTAGAGCTCAAGGTTTGTATTGTTAGGAAAACATACAAAGCACTTCCAAATTTGTCATTTGTTCCAACTCAATACAAACCCTTTTGCTCTTTATAGGGAAGACTCATCGTTAGGTAGATGTTAGTCCTCAATTAATTGTCTGCCTTTTGACCCAGGGTGTGACTCTGAGCTTCACACAAGCTTAAAAGAGCAACACCCTGATACCATGCTAAATTCTCGAGAATGTGCGAGAGTTAACGGCCTGTGCAATCAGTGTGAGAACTAGTAAATATTGTGACTTGTCTAGGTAAGATTTATTGGAGTAGAAAACTCCGGTGACTTAACCTCTGACTATTGCCCAACTCCCACTTCCCTGGGAGGATGGGGACATAACAAATATATATCTCATATATCAGGTTGCACAAGGTAAATGGTTCATATCTGCAGACGGAGGAGACCATCTTGCAGCATACCGAAGGTGATGTACCCCAAGAGAGGGAAGAAGCAGAAAGAAGAGGCCAGTCACTCTATCATTCATTCCAGACTAATCCTGGGTAATGTCTGCCCTCAACCGACTGCTACTGGTCCCACAAGATAGCCTGTGTTTAGACCAAACGATGTGCAGCCACCACAGGTCCAGTGGAGAAGGTATCCAGGTTCCTGTGAGTCTTAGAACAGAAAGAGTCAGACCATGCTTTTAGACAAGTCCCTTCCTGTAACAGAACTATTAATTCCTTGAGATACTTAAACCTCTTCTATGACACACCCAGACCTGCCAAGATTAGCATAGCATTGCCCTGGTCTAGAGGGTATTAATGGTGCCAAGAAGAGGGCTGTGAGAGTGACACTTCCAAACATCCACTTGAAGTACCTCCATCCCATAGTAATTCTTTTCAAATGCCAAGGACCTGCTGATAACTATAACATTATAAGCTCTGGGTCTAAGCCCTTGAGAGAGGAGAGCCAGGATTCAAGGCGCACTCTATTATCTGTCAAATCCATGAACATACTGTATTTCTTGTGACTCTCCTTTTGACCCTGCCTGTGCTAACAAACATTTTGTTAACAAGTGAGGGAGCTCCTGGTGTTCGTATGAAGTAACACCTTAGTGCCCTCATGGGACACAATAACAGTTGGCCTTGATCACCAGTTACAGAAAGAAGTCTCTCAATCCGGAAGGGCCCAAATCTGGGATCCGCTGCAGCAGGATTTTGAGTCTTAGCGACGAACTCAAGGACGAAGCTTAGTGTTACCTGTCCCCATCCCCTTGAATGGGTGATGTCACAAAAAAGTCCATGCAACTCCAAGACTCTCTTTGCAGAGACATGAGCGAGAAAGAAGGCTCTCTTAAGTGTCAAGTCCCGGTCTGATGACTGACGCAGAGGATCATAAGGAGCTCCTTTCAGGGACTGTAGCACGAAAACTACGTTCCAAGGAGGAGGTCTAACTTCTGGCTGATTACAGGTATGCTCGAAACTCTGTATGAGGAGAGACAATTCAGTCAAAGAAGAAATGTCCATTCCGCTTAGTTTAAAGGCGAGGCTTAAGGCTAAGTGTTAAGCTTTCACTGCCGAGACTGAGAAGAGTTTTTCCCCCCGGAGACAAAACTAAAACTCCGTTATCACTGGGATAGTGGCGTTGAGGGGAGCGAAACCCCATCCACAACACCAACCAGAAAAGATTGCCCACTTCGCTTGGTAGACAGCGGACAATGACTCCAGGAGGTAACCGAACATCTTTTTCGCAACTGCTTGCAAAAAGCCTCTCTTCAAGAGGATATGCTGGACAACCCCCAGGTGTGAAGTCATAGCATAGCTGCAACTTTGTGTGTGGTTGTCTGAGTAAGCAGATGTAGAAGATCCAGACACCATTCTGCATGTTGACAAATCAGAGCTATGAGGGTCATTGACAGGTCTTTGGATGCCCACACCTTGTTCAGTAGGGTCTTCACTAGGCAGAAGGGGGGGGGGGGACGAAAGGACGTCTAGATTGTCCCATTGGTGTTAGAAAGCATCCTGCCAAAGTGCTTGGGGATCTGGTAATGGTGAGCAGTACAGTACGTCTGAAGTTTTCAGTTGAGAGACATAGTGAACAGGTCTATGGTCGATGAACCCTACTAAGTCAAGACTTTGTTGGCTACCTGATGATTCAAAGACCACTCGCAGCCAACTATCTGAGTCATCCTGCTCAGATTGTCCGCCAGAATGTTTCTTTTGTCCGGGATAAAACAGGCTGATAGGGCTACTGAATTATCTTCTGTCCATTTGAGTATTTCTACAGCTAAAAAGCAAAGGTGCTGTGAAAAAGTACCTCCTTGTTTGTTTATGTACGCTCACCATGGAGTGTCCAGAAACAGCTGTTGGAATTGCTTGAGGGCCAGGAAGGCTGCCCTCATTTCCAGGTTTATGTGCAATGTTGCTAGGATTCCGACCACAGTGCAGAGGCTGTGTTGGAACATGGGAGCCCCCCACAATTCTTTTGATGCATCAGGGAAGGACATCAATTCAGGGGGAGGAGAAAAAAGATCTAATCCACAGTGGAGTTTGGTATCTCATACACACCAACTAATGTCTCTCTTTTGCTCAGGCATCACCGGAACCCAGTCTTCAGCTGCCACTGGAGACCAGATACGAAGACATACATTTGTCATTAGACGCTACTAGGAGGTCAGGTGGCCTAACAGGTGAAGCCACTGACGGGCTGGTAGCGAGTCTTACAACAGAAAGGGGTATGATGTCCTCCTTTAGTCTCCCTATTCTGCTCTCAAACAGAAAGATTTTGCCTAGTTGGGTGTCTATATGCATCCCGAGGTATACAAGTTTTTTTGATGGTTGCAGAAAGGACTTCTCATGATTTACCACAACCCCTAAATCATGGCAAAAGTTGAAAAGCTTGTCTCAGTGCTGGAAAGGAATCGTTACCAAGTCTGCTGGAATCTGCCTATTGTCTACATATCTAAATAGACGAATGCTGTTCTTGTGTGCCCAGGTTGACAATAAGGAGAAAAGCCTTGTGAACACCTAAGGGGTTGTGGACAGGCCGAAGCACAGCATCTTGAACTGGTATAACCAATCATTCAGGGTGACTCTTAGGTACTGTACTTCCTTGAAGATGGATGGATTGGGATCTGGAAGTACGCATCTTTTAGATCCAGTGTTATCATGAAGTCCTTCATCTTGATCGGCTTTTGCTGGACAAACTTGTTCTGAGAGAAGAGGCTAATGACTGGTCTCCAGCCTCCAGACATCTCTCTCTACAAGAAAGAGTAGACTCTGGAAGCCTGGAGACCTGTCTAGGACCTCTTCGAGAGTGCCCTTCTTTAGCATGATCTGGACTTATTCCTGTTCCTTCGTGGATTCCCTAGCGTAGGAACATGACATCACTGGATGACAAGTCAAAGGAAGGAGAGTGAATAGAACATGGTATCCTGCTTGGAGGACTGAAACCGTCCAAGGTTCACCTCCATAGCCCAATCACCTCTGCCACCTGCTCTGTAAGCATCCTCCCACCACTGGACAAGTAGCAGGAATGGCGCCCTTGGCAGGAACGTCCACGCTTACCTCCTCATCCTCTTCTGCCCCATGCCGCTTTGGGGGTATTCACACTCTTCTTATGACCCTGACACTTTACCAGCAATGGTCTCTGTACTGGTGGTGCTGAGAAGTAAGGGCAAGATATCATTGCCTTGTGGAGAAGGGAGCCTTGACATGCCTTTTTCCAGCACTCAGCAGCATCGATGATTTCCAAACTGAAGGAAGGACCCTCTATCAATGCATTGTGCTACTTGAACGCTTCTCTCTTCGGCAACTGCCTTTAGAATTTTGAAATGGAATCACACCGTTTCAAAACCAAGTTGGACCACCAGCTGACCACGAGGTGTGGCAGGAACTCAACTGTCTTGGTACCAGAGAGCAAAAAGGTGGATATTGCGGCTCTCGTGTGCTCATTGGAGGAATCCTCGTTACACATGAAATGTCCAACCAAACCCAATCAGAAGTCCAACCATGAAGCATCTTGAATAGAGAACTTTGCAAATTGCTCTATGTTCGCGGCATCCGTTAACGTGAATGTCACCGGTAATGCAGCCAACTTTTCTAGAGTCGTGTTCTGTGTTAGACAGGATGGCTGGGTCTAACGGCAGAGTAGATGGCAAGTCATCCACGATCTTGTAATACTACTTCTGCAGTGTATAGAGCGGAGGAAGTAACCAAATTGAGTTTCCTGCCATAGGGACTGGGAACCTCATCCACTTTGTGCATAAGCCCTTTTCTTGGCACCCTTAACCCCCCTAGACCAGGGCATTGCTATGCTTGTCTTGGTGGATCTGGGAGTGTCATAGAAGAGGTCTAAAATAGTATCCTCTCCTTGGTAGGGGGGGGATATGTTGGGTCTCCAAAGGAATTAATAGTCCTTATACAGTAAAGGACTTGTCTAAATGTGTGATCTGACTCTTTCTGTTCTAAGACCAAGATCTTAGGACTGGCGGACTTAGGCAGCATGTCTTCAAGGTCTGAGCCATAATCGAGAGGACCATCGCCCCACAACTCGCACCCACAGGGTGGGTAGTAGTTGTCCTCAACATCCCTAGCAGGAGTTTGGGACCTCAGGGGAAAACCCTGTTCCTACACTCTTCCTGAAGCTGAAACAGAATTGGGAGAACTTCAGCATTTAAAAACCAGTTCTTACGGAGGGTCTTAGTATCGTCCCTTTCTCATAAGCCTTTCAAAGCCTAATATTTATTTTATCATTTACAGTATACGGTAGATAAAAATGTTTAACTGTAGTTGTCTCATACTGTATTATAATGACCATTCCTAACAACAACAAATATCAATGCTATAATACTGTACTTTAAAAAAATTTCTGAGTATTTTGTAGACGAGCAACCTTGACACAACTGCGGTATAGAAAACATGAATTTACATTCTTTAGCACCAAACAAAACTATTTCTGCTCATACATATTTTGAGAATCTTTAAAAAATAAAGTAATTCCCAGAGAAAATGTCCAGACCATGAATGGAGATATTCAGGTAGTATCGGATGACTGTTGCCTGGTAACGCAAGTAATATCCGTAACCTGCTTGTGTCCATCAACAGCAGCCAAGCGTTGAATTTGCCCAGTAACCTCAGTTATCAGGTTTTGGTGAAGACTACAGCAGTCTAACAACAAAAACAATGGCCTGACTAGAGGTACAGAGGAAGTACCGGTACTATACAATTCCCTCAGTCAAGTCCTCGCTTTAATCTCATTTAAAATTTTAGGAAGTTTGTAGGAAAGCAGACACACCCACCAAATAGTCTCGATAGAGGTAAATAGGGAGTTGCGGTCAAGCTATATCCCGGTAAGGACACGCCTACGTAGGTGAGGTTAGGTCAGAGAATTTTGTTAGGACACATCTCTCTGATAAGAGATATGGGATTAAATTTCCCTTTTCCTATACCCGAGTAAATCTGCATCCAGTGATCTACAATAGTTCATAGTTTCCCAAAACCAAATCCCTAAGATTTCTCATATGGTTCTCTAATAGTATCTATAGTAAATAAATGAACCAACTGTTTATTTTGTATTTTATCTATTTATGCTAGGGCCAGAAAGGGCCCGGCAATGGCTGCTGATGACTCAGCTACCCTGAAACCCTCCATCCTTTGCTAACAGGGGTGGTGAGGTTGCAGGGACCAAAGGAACTAATAAGTTTGAACCCCAGCTTGATGATGACCAGGCAAGGACGTTTCCCATAGGTAACCACAACCTAATAACGGTAGTTATGCTGGAACTGAAGCGGAGGGTAAAATAAAAAGGGCTATTTGAAAACATCTGGGAACTTATGCATAAATGACAGCTAATGATTGCCATACAAAATACGAGGTCTTTGTATATCAACAGCCAGTGCCCCTCCACGTGCATGGAAAATGGACACCAACTAACCTAACCTACAAGCCATGTCCTACCTACTTACCTAACGGAGGGGCTAACACCCATCTGCGACCTCCCATTACACTGCCGTATTCTTAGTAGGCGGTCATCATATAAATAGGTGGCTATTATACATGCACCACAAAAAACATCATAGCTGCCTAAAACGACTGCAAAAATACATTGCAAACAAAACATTCGCAGTACCCCATAATCATTCTCCAGAGTAAACAATGGACCTCTGGCAATATAATGGTGTTCACATTTTAGTCGATCCATACCCAAGTTATTATTCACCAGCCTGCCTTCAAACGACAATTTCTCATAGGGAATTCTATTTTCACTAGACATTACCTAAAGTATTTGGTTACTGATGTATATCAACCATTTTAAACTCCCACACTTACTTTATCCATAACTATAGTCTACGGTACTAGGAAGCCTGGCACAACAACAAAATGCTTTGTTAAGCTTTTGCTTATCTAAGACGATATTATGAATGATGCTTGATCTGCCAGCGAGGTCCTTAGAATTCTAGGGGGCTTTGTATATCAGTGGCCAGTTCCTCAAGCGTTGATTAAAAATGGACATCAACTGACCTAAACTTTCCCCCCTAACCTAACCTACTTACCTTACGGGGGGGGGGGGGGGGGGCCGCACGAACCCCCTTACACTGCCGCATTCTAAGTTATCCATAATGATACATACAAGTGACAGCTATCATACATACACACTGAATTCTATTCAATATTATCATGATAAAATTCATCTAGGAATGGTATTCTTGAAGGTAGTTCGTTTAAACTTTAAACGTACAGATATTGAGCTATGACTAGCCCTAAGTTCGGCTATGAGGGATTACTGAAGTTTAGACTATCATGCCGATTTAAATTTCTTTACATATTGAAAATATTAGCAAAAGACTACTCTCGAAGAATAAAAACTATATTAAACGCGTATGTGATGTAATTTGTTTATTTTTTCTTGTTCACAGTTCATTCAAAACTGCCAGTCACCCAGCGCTCTTTGTAAACAATGGCAATATAATCGTTTCCACTTAATAAACAGTATGTACAACGTTTCTACTTTTATCAACTACACAATTCTTAACCAAAGTGTAAAATTAAAATCACAATTTCGTCATTAAACTACCTGAAAGTTGTCAAAGAAAAGCTGTAGCGTTCCGTGGCCATGATTGTTATAAACAGTAGACTCGATATGACTGAATCACCGGCATTTGACTCTTTCGGTGCTTCTTCTTTTGAGATCTTCTGGGATTTTTGCAGCAAAATCTTGCATTAAATGTCAACCTAGATATGTATTTTATGAAAATATTTCAATAAAGATAAATCTAATCATGAACTTCTTTAGCACTATGTGTTGTGATACGCCCGCCAAATATATAAGAATATAAATCTTCTTGGATTTAGCAGCAAAATCTTGCATTAAATGTCAACATAGATTTAACCCGGATATGTATTTTATGAAGATATTTTAATAAAGATAAATTTAATCATGAACTTCTTTAGCACTATGTGTTGTGATACGTCAAATATACAAGAATATAAATCTTCTTGGATTTAGCAGCAAAATCTTGCATTAAATGTCAACATAGATTTAACCCAGATACGTATTATATGAAGATACTTTATCAAAGATAAATTTAATCATGAACTTCTTCAGCACTCTGTTGAGATACGCCAAATATTTGAGAATTTAAATCTTCTGGGATTTTTTGCAGCAAAATCTTGCATTAAATGTCAACCTAGATTTAACCCGGATACGTATTATATGAAGATACTTTATTAAAGATAAATTTAATCATGAACATCTTTAGCAATCTGATTTTTGATACGCCAAATATTTAAGGATTTAAATCTTCTGGGATTTTTGCAGCAAAATCTTGCAATAAATGTCAACATAGATTAAACCCTTATGTGTATTTTATGAAGATATTTTAATAAAGATCAATTTAATCATGAACTTCTTTAGCACTATGTTTTGCGATACACCAGCTATTTTAGAAGTGAGACGATAAATTGATGTAGATCCTGTAGAGCACAGGGATCCCCTATGTGATGGAGCCAGGAAAACAGTCCTTTTAAGTAAGTATACTATAATGTATCGCAAATATAACCTTGACATGTAAAGATAATTTTTCTCTACTTTCAAACTGGGAATCGTTGATTTAAATGTAACTATTCTATCAATTTTCGTCGAAAATTGCTCTCACAAACCATTAAAAAAATCTACATAAATCATAGGATTATTTTACATCTAGTTTCATCACTCTATTGTGGATATTAATAGTAGCATTGGGCAGGTGTCATGCGTATTATCAACTTGACACTTTAAAGCCTTTTAGTAATACAAGCAAGATTTATCTCAAACAATGCATCATCTAATACTACAAAAAAAAAAAAACGTTTAGAAAGTGTTATAATAGTGACCTGAAAACTATTAAGCCTGAAAACAAATGCTAGCGAAATAACTGATAACGATACAGAGCAAAATATTAACTGGAAAGAAATTATTTTATCACACACCAAGGCCCGCCTGAACAGACCTTTAGTGTCTGATGGAGGGCGAAAAATAAACCCGTAAAGATAAAGATAAAGATAGGACGACCAAAGTCACATAATGTTGATTAGCTCGGAAGGGGGCTTGCTTGGTAGGATATACCACCTATGTTAGGTTAGGATTCATCAATGCATTTCACTCTAATTTACAGTGCCCTTTGACACATTAGGCTGGGCTAAACATTCCTTTATCAGGTAGGAATGGTATTCTTGAACCAAGAGACATTACTTTGTGCCTCGCTCAATCCCATCTGAATTTTCTCCAAATCAAAAGCACCATTTTCTCACTGTGATCCCAAACCAGCTGTCTATAGTTAGATTAAAAAGTTTGCTTTAAAGATCAATCAAAATCATCCATACCAAATCAAAAGGTACTGGTAATAGCAAAGAGTTTTACATTTATTATTATTATTATTATTATTATTATTATTATTATTATTATTATTATTATTATTATTATTATTATTATTATTATTATTATTATTATCTAAGCTACAACCCTAGTTGGAAAAGCGGGATAAACCCAAGTGCTCAAACAGAAAAGAATAGCCAAATGAGGGAAGGAAATAAGGAAATAAATAAACTACAGGAAAATACATTGAACAGATGATGGAAATAATTAATCATATCACGAATAGAGGTGAGTAAAGTCAAGACGAATAAGATTTAATTTTAGTATAACTTGGAAGGTGTATTTTTTGTTTTGATTACGAGAGTAAAACTGGTAGCAGGAAGACTGCGAATGAATGAAACAGAGGAGACAATAGAGATCGTAAATATCAACTATTTCTTATGAAATAATCGAGGGAGAAAATGTGCATTGGATGTTTTTTTACATAAATGAAGCTAAAAATGTCATTAAGAAGGATGAATTAGCAAAGGTGTAGATGCTGAACTATATAGAAAAATATCACACAATACTATCTATAGTCAATTCTTTTTAGTGAGGCAGATTTGCACCGACTCGCAGGGGTGCCCTTTCAACTCGGATAAGTTTCCTGTTCGCTGATTGGTTAGGAAAGATAATTCTAATCAATCAGAAAGCAGAAAACATTTCCGAGCTAAAAGGGCACCGCTGCGAGTCTGTGCAAATACGCCTCATTAAAAAAAAAATCAGTATAGTGTGTTTGGGATACTCTACTATAAATCTAAGCTTCTATAAGAATATGTGTATATAACAGAGTGACTAGTTTGATGTCATTACTGTTCCTAAAACATTTCATATTAATTGTTCATTACTTTTCTTGTAGTTTATTTGTGCCCTTACTTCCTTTCCTCACTGGGCTGGTTTTCCCTGTTGGAGCCGTTATTCATAGCATCCTGTTTTTCCAATTAGGGTTTTAATAATAATAATAATAATAATTATTATTATTATTATTATTATTATTATTATTATTATTATTATTATTGTTGTTGTTGTTGTTGTTGTTGTTGTTGTTGTTGTTGATATTATTATTATCTTTTGTATATTCCACAGAGAAATCAATAAAAGGTACAAAAATGTAAATCAGAATCATGGGGTTTTGAAAGAGTGAATTTAACTGTTGGTAATGTGGATATGCTACAGAAAGAGAAAACCGAGTGAACGGAAGTGAAGGGGACAAACAGAAAGGAGGAAGATGAAACCATAAAGCCTATGGATAGTAAAAAGTGAGTGATCTATTTTGTTTATAAATATAGGAGTCAAATAATCCTTTCACTCTTGTAAGGGTTTGTCGCATTTTATTAAAAATAAGAAATTGCGGGAAATCGCGTTTGAAAATTGACCATATGCAAACGTCGATAATTTTCATTATTCAAGATATCTCAAATCTGTTTTTGCATTTTAAAGGTCATTCTATGTACTGTTTAGCCTATATAACGCCGTTCACGTAATCATAATCAAGAGAGAGAGAGAGAGAGAGAGAGAGAGAGAGAGAGAGAGAGAGAGAGAGAGAGAGAGAGAATAGATGAGATCCATTGGCAAATTTGCAAGCGAAAGCAGATAATGCTAGTGATTGAGAGATGCGACACTGTTTTGACGACCGGGGGAGATTTTAGAAATTGTTTGCTTCGGCGTCAGTGTTTTCTGGCATCTCTTAATTAACAACTCTCAACCATTCTATATTTTTTATATTTGTTCAAAGTCGAAAACAAATATATTTGATGT
>NC_090752.1:11668119-11670619 GCF_036898095.1 Palaemon carinicauda
TATTCATATGTTTATGTTACATTGATGCCGATATAATGTAGATGTTTAATCAGACAGAAGAAGTAGAAATCATTCTTGATGTATTTAGGATAATTGAATAGCACTTTGGTATGGAATTTGGATCCGGAATATTTAGGTTAATTCCTAAAATATGATAAGCATATCTCCTCCACTTTGTCTATTTTTAATACATTGATGATTTGACTTCGACGAGTTAATATCATTCGGGGTTTTACCCTAAAGTTTGATAAAAAATTAAGTTTCATGGATTTTATTAATTTTTATCTTTTATCCATTGAAATTGGATATAATTAAAAGGACCATCTGAGCTAAAGGCCAGTTGATTTTATCTTAATTATACGTAGATTGAATTGCATTGAAATATGAACCCTATCTACATCAATTAATAAATAAATGGATTATTAAATAAATAGATAAATAAATAAATAGATAAATAGTTACGTGCTTAAGTAAGCAAATGCACGAATGAACTAATTATGTAATTAATTCATTAATTATTTTATAATAAAATACAGATGCTTAGTCTTCCTGCAATCATTAATAAAGAGATTGCAGAATTCAGCCTTGTGATTGAATAAAGAGACGCTGATGTTTTTTTGTTTTTTTTTTCTTACTCTCATGCTGTTTTTTGCATGAACTTTTGTGTCACAGATGTGGACATGCTTGACCCTTGTGAATTATTCATTGACCTTAAATCTCTCTCTTCTCCTCTCTCTCTCTCTCTCTCTCTCTCTCTCTCTCTCTCTCTCTATTTGAATTTTTCACCATAACGACGAAGTTAATGTATATATATCTGACTTTTTATCTATGAATTTGTTTTATAAATTTTTTATTATTTGTTAATTATCAATTTTCAACGAATATACCTTACAAAAAGTGATATATTTCAACATACAATCTATTCCTTCTAGATAGATTTATTAACTTTTATAATCTTAATTCTCATCCTTTCTGTACACAACAACCTGTTTATTCCTACAATAGTAAGTTAAACCTCCATCACAATAATTCATCTTCAACCCCCCAACCATACCCCCCCACCCCTCCCCCGACCCCACTACCCCCCACCCCACCCCCCCTTACCCCTTCATATGGAGAAGGTAATATTGTCCTTAAGAACAATACCTTCAAGGGAATAGTGATTAAAGACATTACATCACTGATGTCTACGCGTCGTCTAAGAATGTCTACAATAATGGTTAATATCATAATCGACATTAGACTTGTAGGTTGTAGGAGAATGGCCCGCTTATACAAACACATGTGCAACTTTAATAAAACATATTGGATTCGTTGAGATGAGAAGAGATGAACAGTATATTGGGAGGAGAGTGATGGAAGTGGAGGTACATTTCAACGAGAAGGAGAGGGAGACCAAAGTGAAGGTGTAAGGACTGTATCAAGGATGACCTTCGATCAAAGGGATTAACCGGCGATGAGGTGTGGGACAGAGGTAGATGGAGAAAGCTGGCCAGAAATATCAACTCCATATAGAATTGGGAAAAGATGCAGAAGAAGAAGAAGAAGAGGAAAAAGAAGAAGAAGTAGATTGGATTCGTTGAGATTTAGAACTAGTTTACTGTTTCACCAAGAAGAGAACACCAATAAGTTGAAAGACAGTCTCTAGGAGGAGGATATTTCCGAAATTCCATTCAGATTATCTCCGTTATATAACAAAAAGCGTCAAGCATACAGTATATATATATATATATATATATATATATATATATATATATATATATATATATATATATATATATATATATATATATAGTGTTTATTTTTTCTGGTTACACTCAGTTCTCCCTGTCCCTCGGGTACGGGGAAAAGGGATAGTCGTACCTTGGTGAGAGAGGTGTGTGTGCAAATCTATCTATTTAGCTGTCATTTTGACTGGTCGCGTACACTAGTTTGGATGAGTGATTAAGAGTATTTAGCGATGGCCTAACCTCAAGTTATTCCATAGTAAAAAACTAACAACTGCACCACCTGGCAGGGAGTTCCCACATCGCAACTTTATTAAAGATTTTATTAGGTTAACTGAAAACTACACTGACGTTAAAATTATTTTTTTTTCTCTCTTATTGAAGTATCACAGGGCAGAGGAAAAACACTGAATTTATTTTGTCTTTGCTTTTGTAAGGTCATGGGTCAATGCGGGGTCAGACGCAGTTTCGAATAGCCAATGAAGCATTTTACTGGTGGTGCCAGTGACTAAAAGGACTGGGAATTGATTGTCAAGCTCCGGCTTAGCGAACCGTTGTTGGAACATGGTCGTGTAATTAAGTGTAGACAGCGGGATTGATTAAAAGGAAATAAACATCATCGCCACTGACTTTAATTTTGTCGATTTGGGATTTTATTTGTAAGCTCTTTTGTTCTATTGGGGGGGGGGGGAGTCCCACCTTCACCCTCTAGGGAGGAAACTAAGGGGGAAATCAGGCAGCTGAATCGGTGGAACTTTAAAGTTCAAACTTGC
>NC_090752.1:11680619-11693119 GCF_036898095.1 Palaemon carinicauda
GACATTGCATGGATATGATTAGCTATTAAGAAAATGTGTTTTTTTGACCTACGATGGTTGCATCATTGATATGAAAGGATGGAGTACGGTCAGTCCTCCTTATTTTCAGGGTTTAGGTAACAGAGGTAGGCGTGAAGACCGAGAATCCGTCAATAATTGATGCCCTAGGGTGGGATAACTTCTAACCGTACCAACTCACTGTTTATTGCCTTCATGCGGTTGACTAACACACTAAGAACTGTACTGTCTAAAGTTGTTTTTACTTGATTTCTATCACAGTACTGTATAAGTATTGTGTATATGAATGATCTAGATATTAATCTCTGGCACCGTCGTTCAATTAGTTCATTATGCATGTTGCATAAGATTTTTCATAACTCTGACCATCCTTTACATTCAGATCTCCCTGGACAATTCTATCCTGCGCGTAATACTAGGCAAGCAGTTAATTCTAATAGCCAGGCCTTCTCCATCATAAGACTCAATACTACGCAGTACTCTAGAAGTTTTATTCCAGCTGTTACCAAGTTGTGGAATGATCTTCCTAATCGGGTTGTTGAATCAGTAGAACTTCAAAAGTTCAAAGTTGGAGCAAATGCTTTTTTGCTGACCAGGCGGACATGAGTCTTTTTATAGTTTATATATGACATATTTGTTTTTGACGTTGTTAATAGTTTATGTATGACATATCTCTTTTGACATTACTTTTTTAGAATGATTTATTGTTAATTTGTTTTCTTCAGTTATTTATTTCCTTATTTCCTTTCCTCACTGGGCTATTTTTCCCTATTGGAGCCCCTGGGCTTATAGCATCTTGCTTTTCCAATTAGGGTTGTAGCTTGGATAGTAGTAATAATAATAATCATATACACATGTACTGTACACGTTATGGCTACGGTACAGTACAGTACAGTACATTAGTCATCGGGACACTTGTGATAAAAAAACACTGTTGTTCCTTTCTAATATATTGTAATACTCGCTGATACTGTAATGTATATTACTGTAATATATGTACAGTACTACTTGTATCACCACAGTACAACTTAACTGTACTGTAAGTGTTCGTTGATTTTGTTAAAATGACTCGCATTGTTTGCCAACTCACTGCACACGTTGCCTGCATTTTCATACATATTGTATTGTACAGTAGCAATATACATACAGTACTGTACAGTACAGTATAGCTTATAGACAATACTGCACTGTACAGTATGTATAGAATGATTAGCAATATACATACAGTACTGTACAGTACAGTATAGCTTATAGACAATACTGCACTGTACAGTATGTATAGAATGATACTGTATTTAAGATTAACTAAGTGTACATATTTTACACAGAGGTCACTAACCATTTTTGTACGAAATTCTACGCAGCAGTCTTGAAGTATGACGCAATTCCTGATGCGTCGTCTCTTGCGCAGTAACTGTACTATAGGGAATCACACATCTACTGTACATTAACTCAGTAAATATATAATATGATCCTCAAACAAAGGCAAGGCAAAATATGCGGAGATGATGCGAGAGATTACACGCGAAGTCACACGAAGCACGAGTGTGGCCGAGTCAGCGAGAGATGGGATGTTGTGCTGGGCGGAGAGGGAAGTGGCGCAAAGTAAGCTGGGTGCAAAAGAGCGAGGTCGGTTTGAAATCGTTGCGCTGTGAGAGTACCTGTGAATATAGGTTTTTTTTTTCTATTTAATAGGTTACAGTCAGGCCCCACTCTTCGGGAGGGTTAGGTAACAGACACGGGCGCAGATTCGCGAATACTAGGTACCCTAGGGTGGGGTAACTCCTAGCCTAACCTAACCTAATAACTTGCTGCCATTACCTATGCTCGGATAATTAACTCAGTAAGTACTGCCTAATATGGTTTTTACTTGGTTTCTGTCACAGTGTACAGTAGTTGTTCCTATCTAGTAAAATTGTATAACACTCGCTGATACTGTAATGTATATTACTTCAATATACTACTATCACTAGGCCTGCAGTAAAGTTTAACTGTACTGTAAGTGTTTGCTGTTTTCGTTTTGACGACTACATTTCCAATAAAAAACTCATGTAATTCTGTACTGTACAATATGTATACAATTTAAGATTAACCAAGTGTATATATTTTATACGACCACTAACCATTTTCATATGAAGTTCCACGTAGCAATCTTGAAACATGGCGCAGTTCCTGATGGTCGTCTCTTGCGCAGTAATCCAACATCTATAGTAACCCGATAATAATATTTATCCCATTTTCTACTTTAATGGGTTAGATAATTAAAAGCTAATGATGAAAGTATCGTAAGTAACGTTATAATCATTACGTAAATGCATACGGGCACAATAACAACCGAACAAAAAACATATGTTTTGCTTGTGTTTCAATCATCGTACGATTTTGTCTACTTACATAGTAGTTTTGAAGGATTGACTTAACATATAAGGTGCTCAGTATTTTCATATACTGTAGTTGTGTGTAATAAGAATTAATTTTATCGCTGCTGTATTACAACTTCCGTCACCAAAACATTTGTTTTGGAAATCTGGGTTTGTTTATATTTTTGCCAACAGATGTCAGTAGATAGTATGCTTACATATGGTATTCGACAGTGAAGTTCACAAAGTGTTTTATTTTATACTTTCTTAAACAAAAATACAGCTTACAGTATTTTATAAACTAAAAACATAACTATCTTAGTAAAAATAGTTTCTTTTAGGAAATATTTTATATCCTTTGATATCATGCGTTAATAATAAGGGAGTTATTTGATCCAAAAATTTAGGTCAACATGCGAGTACCAGGTTACCGACGGCGAACCACAAATTTAAGGTTACTAATGCAGGGTTAATTAGCTGATTTGGAGATTATGAATGTCACATTGGAAAAGATTATACTGTAATTCACTATTTGTTCCATAACTGGAATATAAACCAACGCTATTTATAGGGGTACAGTACACTATTATTTTCAGCGAAGCTGAAAGGATGAGCCATTAGAATTTTAGCGAGGGTTAACTACCCATCCCGCTAGTTAGCTGTGGGGGGTAAAGGGGTTAGCCAGCTACCCCTGCTACTCACACACCTGGTACTTTGCCTCACTTTACTTTTGGCTCGGAGGGAGACTGGTTGTTGCCGCTTTTCCTCCTCGCCTATTTTGGACTGCAATTAATCTTTGTCTTTTCAACTTACGTTTTTCTTCTACAGTATATATATGAAATAATTCTTAATGTTTTTATATATATGTTGTAAGCTTTCTTTACACTGAATGTTACTGTTTGTGTGGTAGCGTAGTACGGCAGGTTCTCAAGGATGGAGAACCTTCCCTCCCAACCTTCCCCCCCCCAACCTTCCACCTTGGTCATCGGTTATCTCGTTGGCGGATAGCTTCCGTGTGACTCGGCCACCGCCGCAGGGGAATCATCATCGTTTGTATACTCCTCCGCTCAGCTGTCGTCTTTACCTTCCCCTCTACGTGGAGTCTGCTGGGGGAAGGGAGTTTGGCCCTCTCAGGGCTTGACTTTGGTCTTGCTTTCTCAAGGTCATTGTCGCTCACTTTTCGCGGGCGGCCGGCAGTATACTCTGCGGGGGGGAGCACCTTTCCTGGTTGTGGGTTAGGTTGCACTTCCGAATGGTTTTTTTCATCAATTAAGTGAAATTATAACTCTTTGTAATTTAACTTAACAGCTTCATCATCAAGGTGAACCCTCTTCCCGCCAGATGGTCAAGTGGTTCTCCCGAGTAATTAATTTTCTTAGCTGAATTACTTAATTGTAATTCTTGTTTTGTTACAGCTTTTTTACTCTGCCGCTCTCCTCCCGTAGATGTCGGTTGAGGAAGGATTGTGCAGTCCTTAATTTGTGTCTGTTTTCTCGGTGGACACCTTTCCCGTCCTCGGACTAGGTGCTCCTCCCGAGGGAGTTTTTGTTACATAATTTGATAATTCGTTTTAATTCTCCTTAACGATGCCGTTCTTCTTCGTTCAACTAAGATAGTCGACATAGAAGAGCAGTGCCTTTTGTTCCTGGGGAATCTGCTGTCACTGCACCATCACTTTCCTTTCGAGGAACTAGCTCCGGCTGCGTTTTCTCATGTAGCGCTCTATGCAGATCTTCAACTTGAACAAGGCTTGTTGATTGGAAACAAAGAGTGCTGCCCGGAGGTCCGCCTCCAGTGGTTGGACTACAGTACTTTCCCTTACGAGGGAGAGTCATCCTCCCCAGGTGTTGGGTTGTCTTCCCTTCCGAGTGACAACTTCCCTTCATCATCTTCATCTCATCGCATCGATCGCCGACTGCTGTTGCTGTTTCTTTGCCAAAGACTATTCTCCCCCCCATACTGAGTTGACATTTCTGTCACGGGCGAAGCAAAGTCCGAGGCAGGTCTCCTGCAAGTATTCACCTCTCGTTTGCGAGAAAGCACTCAAAGAGACTCTTCAGAGGCCTGCTGCTGCTTGATCAGGTTGCTGATCCTCCTGCTCCTTCGGGGGTTTGTCACCGTGGTCTTTGACCCCACCGTTCTCCTCTGCCTTAGAGGGGCTCCTTCTCCTTTGTCGGAAAGACGCCTCTTCGGCTCTTCAGCCTTGCCAATGCAGCCCTCCTCTTCGGAGGATCCTTCTCGTCCTGATTCTACTGGTTCCCGACCTTCGCCTGCTCGTCAACCGACCCCTGTTCATGACGCACTGTTGAGGTCTCATTCCCTAGCCTCTCCCGGCGATGTTGCCCTTCCAAAGGGGCACATCCCGTCACCAGATCATGGTTGGCTGTTCACCGACCACCTGCTCCAACCTACTACAGCTTGTCCTTCTCTGGTCTCGCCGATCGCTGATCACCAGCTTGCCGATAGCAACTGTCAGCTTGCTGATCATCAGCCGATTGCTAGCTCTCCGATCTTTAGCTCACCAATTGCTAGCTCGCCAGTCACCGATTGCCACCTTGCCAGTCGCCAATTGCCAGCTAGTTGATCGCTAGCTCACCGATCACCAATCGCTAGCTCGTCTTACTCCGATCAATGACCTCCAGTCTCGCCAATTGCCAGCTCAGCGATTGCCGATCGCTAGCTCACCAACCACCGTTAGCTAGCTCACTAATCTCCAATGGCCAGCTCGTCTTTCACTGATAGCCAATCATCAGCTTGCTGATCACTAGCTCGCCGATTGCCGATTGCTAGCTCGTCTCTCTCGGATCGTCGACCTCCAGTCTTGCTGAGCGCTTGCTCACCTTTCACCGATAGCCAATCATCAGCTTGCTGATTGCTGGCTCATCTTTCTCTGTTCGACGACCTCCAGTCTCGCCGATCACTGATCCCCAGCTCACCGATAGCCAAACATCAGCTTGCTGATCGCTAGCTCGTCGATCCCCGATAGTCAGTTATTGCTAACCCGCCGATCGCTAGCTCACTGATCGCTGATCACCAATCATTAGCTCAACTCTCCGATCACCGAACATTACTCTAACCATCCGTTTGTTAATCGCCAGCACTCCGAGCGTCCTCTCAGCTCTCCAAGCATGATCGCCAATCTCTGGCTCACTGATCACCATCTAGTCGATCGTCGAACCATACTGGTGTTCCTCAACTTATCTGATCACCAGCTCGCCTATTGTGCTGCGCTCTGACCGCCAACTCATCGATCGCCAGCCTATGCCAGCTCAACGGTTGCAAGCTCAACGATCGCCGATCGCAAGTCAGTGATTCCCAATCACTGATCTCTCAGCCGATAGTCAATTGTTTGCTTGTGCTTTCGCCAATCATTTATCTCCAGCTCACCGATCACCAATCGCCAATAGGTATTTCGCTGACCACCTTTCGCCTGTGACTTCATACTCTCCTCGATCTTGTTGTTCTTTAGCCTTTACGACCCTCGTTAGACCAACTCTCCTCGCCACCTGCTCACCAACGAACTCCATTTCATGACTCTCCAGCTAGTTCCAACCATCCGGTCGCTCATCCTTCAATGACCCGTTGCGGCCGTTTGTCATTTAACAATGGTTAACTGTTCGCGGACTAATCTAGCGGTTCGCTGCTCACCTACGGTTTGCCATTTCCCTTCGGTTCTTTGATCGCCAACTAGCCAATCGTCGAGTGAACCCACCGATCTTTGGCAGATCACCGCTCGCCAACTGACCAATCAGCCTTCGACTGCTCATCAGTCACCATCTTTGGCTCACTGATTGGTAATTCACCGATTGCCGACAGCTCACCGTTCACCGGGAGTTTTACTGCTCAGCAGCCTACCAGTAGCCTTCAACCACTCACTAGTCATCTTGTGCCCGTCGTTCCCCAAAAAGATAGGAAGATAAACGACACCCTCCTTGCTGCTTGCCGTTCGCCATCACTCCGATCCACTAAACGATTGGCAGGCAATCTGTAGTCCCCGTCAGCAGCTTGTTGAGAGGTGACTACATGCTAGCACTCTGACTGCACAGCGGTCACGATAACCAGCCCTTGACCATCATCAACATTCACCAAAACAACACCGTTTTAAGGAACAAGCTTCATCAGTCCAGACTAATTTCTCTCCCAGGGAAGAGTCTTTACGTGATACGTTCAGGGTATCGCATCCTGTTCACTCCTCTCTCCCTCCACTGATCAAGACCCCAGCGTTAACGAGCTCCGATGCGAAGGGATCCGCAAAGAAGCTGGCCCTTCGGGCCGAAGTCCACACCATGTTGGAGAAGGTTAGACAAGCGGTAAGACCACCGGTCTTCATGTGCGCGGGACCTAAAGGACGCATACTTCCAGATCCCAAACCATCCATTATCAAGGAACTATCTGAGATTCAGTTTAGACAACAAGAAATACCAGTTCAAGGTGCTGTGCTTTGGTCTCTCCACAGCACCCTAGGTCTTCAGGAGAGTGTTCGCCCTAGTATCATCTTGGTCTCATAAATTCGGCATCTGTCTCCTGCATTTCCTGGACAACTGGCTGATTCTAGCAGATTTGGTGGCTACCCTTTGTCAGCACCGATGCAAACTTCTGAGGCTTTGCCAAGATCTGGTGAGCATGGTGAACCTCGAAAAGTCATCCCTACTTCCCACTCAAAGACTGGTTTATCTAGGAATGATAATAGACTCCAACCTCAACAAAGCCTTCCCATCAGATGACAGTGTAGTGTGGCTGAGGAAGGTTTTGAGAAAAGCTCCCAGCTCAGAGGTGGCTATGTCTCCACGGACACCCATCATCTCTGGCCCGTCTAGTTCTCAACGGCTGCCTCAGGATATGATTCCCTGAGACGAGAATCTGCTGAGGGGGTTTGATCTTTTGGTCCTCCCTCTGAACTTGATGCTGTTTTCCAGCGCATCAAAATAAGGGGGGGGGGGGTCCACGTGCTGCATCACACGACCTTAGGCCTTTGGTCAGAGTTCGAAAAGTACCTTCACATAAATCTCTTGGAGATGAAGGCCGCCTGTCTGGCCCTTCAAAGGTTCTATCAGTTCCTGGCAGATCACTCAGTGGGGGTACTGAGCCACAATACCACAGTAGTGGCTTACATCGATAAGCAGGGAGGTACTTTGTTCGCAGCCCCTATCCTATCTGGTAGCAGAGATACTGAAATGGGCAGAGGTCCACTTTGTCTCACTATCAGCTGCCTTCATCCCCAGCAAAAGTGAGGTGCTAGCCGACAACCTAAGCAGAACAACTCAGATTGTGGGTACTGAATGGTCTCTGAATCATCAAGTAGCCAACAAAGTCCTGACTTTGTGGGGTTCTCCGACAGTGCATCTGTTCCCAACGTCCTTGAACTTCAGGCTCCCGCTATACTGCTCCCCAGTCCCAGTCCACAAAGTTCTCTGGCAAGATGCATTCCAGCAACGGTGGGACAACATCGACGTTTACGCCTTTTTCCCCGTTCTGTCTGATGAGAACAGTACTCAAAAAGGCCAGATCATCAGTCGACCTCTCAATGATTCTCATAACTCCACTATGGCATTACGCAGAAGGGTTCCAGATCTTCTGCAGCTCCTGTTGGAACTTCCGAGAAAACTTCCTCCTCACATGATCTACCCAGACAGTCACATGGCAACATTTTCCACAAAAGAGTAGCTTCGCTACGTCTTCACGTCTGTGGAGATCGTCAACATCAGTCTACCAGGCGAAGTGAAATGTCTCCGGTGGTTGGTGTTGTAAAAAGGGTACCTCTCCACTTGATGCCACTATTCCAGCAATAGCGCAGTTCTTCGAGCATTTTCAAGAGGAAAAGCATGTTTCAGTAAAAGGCTGTCGCTCAGCCTTGAGTCTCTCCTTTAAACTAAAAGGAGTGGACATTTCCTCATTGCTGGAACTTTCCCTCCTCATACGGGGTTACGAACTTATATATCCTCAGTCTGAAGTGGTTCAGGGTTCCTTGATCCCTAAAGAACACTCCCTACAAACTATTATGTCAGGCAACATGGAAGATGGCGTCCCTACTCACCTTGGCTTCTGCTAAACGAGTCAACGAGCTGTATGGTCTTGCATATGACATCGCCCATTGAAGGGGAGGGAGAGAGGTAAGCTTCAGCTTCGTTCTTGAGTTTGTTGCAAAACTCAGAATCTGAGGGTTTTGAATCCTAGATTCGATTTTTTTCTGGATAACTAGGTTCCGCTTTGTGACTGATGACCCAGATCATCTGTTAATATTGCTAGTAAGAAGTTTGAGGCACTACCCCGATTGCCCTCACTTCGTCAGCACAGGTAGAAATTAGAAGAGGATCACATTGCACCATATCTGATTGGATTCGCAGGGTCACTGGCCATGCTCTGAATCTAGATCCTCCTCCAACACGTTAGCCCAAAACGCACGATGTCAGGAGCATAGCTACATCCCTGGCCTTTAAAAGAAACTACTCTCTGACGGAGGTTCTGCAAGCAGGCGTATGGAAACTTCAAATGACTCGCCGCTTATTACCTGCAAGACGTAACCCACAGGAGACTCGATACGTTCTCTATCGGTCCTGTGGTGGCTGCACAACAGCTCCTTATTGGACAAGTAACAGAGGGTTGAGGGCATTGGTTACCCAGTGTTAGTCTGAGTGAATGTAAAGGAATGACTGGCTCTTTCCTTTCTTCATTCTCCCCTTTCTTGGGGAAATCAGCATCCTTGGTCCTCTGCACAAGCTGGCCTCAACTGTTGCGGGTAAACCATTGCTCCCTTGTGTAACCTAGTATTGCTCCAATACTGTTGCGTCCCCATACTCTGGCGGGGTGGTATTAGGAATGTCTTGGTCAACTCGGTTATTTCCTACAGACTCGAAATAACCTATAACTTGACAGTTGCTAGTAACTCAACATACAGCTTGTGTAGGCAACATACCATGCTTAGCAAGGTTTAGCGAGGTGTTAGGGTCTCCTTATTTGTGCACTATCATACACAATATGGAAACCCTGGGTAAGGTAAAAAAGTCAGATTGGCAGGGATATCTGCTCTCCTAATGGGTGAGTCACCCTTATAAATAGCATTGGTTTGTATTCCAGTTACGGAACAAATGACATTTGGAAATAATTTGTATCTTTCCTAACGATACAAACCTTAGCTATTTATACATACTTGCCCGCCAACCATGTCCCCTGTCGAAGTCCTACCTCCAAGCAAAGTGAAGTAGTTACCGGTGTGCGAGTGAGAGGGGTAGCTGGCTATCCCCCTACCCCCCCCCCTCCCCGCCAGCTAGTGGGATGGGTAGTTAACCCTAGCTAAAATTCTAATGGCTTGTCCTTTCAGCTTCGCCGGAAGTAATACCCCTATAAATAGCTAAGGTTTTTATTGTTAGGAAAAATACAAATTATTTCCAAATTTGTCATGTTTTTATTTACAAATACGATGCTAAAATGTGAATATTATATGCATTATTATTGGATACAGTTATGTGAAACACCAGTTTAATCAAAATCTGGTTTATTTCAAATAGAGCCGTAATTTTTCACCACAGTCAATGGATATAAAATGTACAGCGAGAGCTGGGTGGAGGGAGAGGTAAGTGGCGCGGAGCACGGCCAGTGTAAAGTAGCGTGGGCTATTTGAAATAGAACCACAAGATTTTTATTGCCGAATATTTGATTTTTTATTTAATAGGTTACAGTCCTAGTCACCATGGTGCCCATCAACAATTGCTCGTTGCAGTCAATTACTTAAAAATTCAGTAACAGTGCTAAGAAAAGATGCACCTTCTCCCGTCTCTCTTAGTTTAAAAAACATTTCTTGATTAATTACAAATATACAAACTTCTGTCAACAATCAGATTTATGTACAGAGTTGGAAATTGAAGGCCATATCATGTCCAAGGACTATTAAAATCATTCTGCAAACTATTGAATAGATGATTATCTTCAGCATACATATTTACACGATTTGCCAAAATGTTTTTTTTTATAATATGGGATTTATGGAAATTGGATGGTAATCAGCAAGGTTAGAGCTACTATAAATACATGTACCTAATGGAGGAACATTACCAATTGTCTAAGTGCAAAAAGAATTTATTCTTGCTAACTCGCGAAGAATAACAAACAACCTAGGAGCTTAGACATTAGCTGTCTTTAAATAAAAGAGAAATCTCCTTAAATATGAAAGAACAGGAATGAAAAGCTGGAGTAGTTAGTTTAGCTACAGGAAAACAGGAATAGGAAGATTGAGTCTCCCAGTACTCTTCTAAGCTACAACCCTAGTTGGAAAAGCAGGATATTATAAGCCCAAGGGCTCCAACAGGGAAAATAGCCCAGCGAGGAAAGGAAATAAGGAAACAAATAGAATAGTGTGACTGAGTGTATCCTCAAGCAAGAGAACTCCAACCCAAGCAGTGGAATACCATGTTACAGCGGCTATGGTACTACCCAAGGCTAGAGAACAATGGTTTGATTTTGGATTGTCCTCCTAGAAGAGCTCATTTTCTACCCTTACTGCAATTACAGTGCAGTAGTTAACAGCTTGAGTGAAAATTTACTGGTTATCTTAGTGTTGTCCGTTGTATGAGGAAAGAGGTGAATGAGTAAAGAATAGCCCAGTGCATGTGTAGTCAAAGGAAAATGAACCGTAACCAGAGAGGAATCTAATGTAGTACTATCAGGCCTGTCAAAGAACCCAGTAACTCCAGCGATAGTATCTCAACGGGTGGCTGATACCTTGACCAACCTCCTACTTATCATTGTCATATTGTAGCTCATATCCTCATTGCTGTCATCTTGCCATGAAAAATAATGCAACCATTCTTTGTGGCCTATCGGCTCCTTCCCTAAGTGGTACGGTCTTTTCTTCAACTGCATCAGCTTATACTCTTTGAGCGACTTAACTTTACCTCCGTTCTCGCTTCCTTTCCACCATCTCGCTGTTTAACTTATTGAATTTTACGTTTGTTAACTGTAATTGGTAGTAGGTTGGCCAAGGCCCCAACCACCCGTTGAGATACTTCCGCTAGAGAGTTATGGGGTCCTTTGACTGGCTAGACAGTACTACATTGGATTCTTCTCTCTGGTAACGGTTAATTTTCCCTTTGCCTACATATACAACGAATAGTCTGGCATATTCTTTACATATTCTCTTGTCCTCATACACCTTACAACACTGAGATTACCAAACAATTCTTCCTCTCTCAAGGGGTTAACTACTGCACTGCAATTGTTCAGTGGCCACTTTCCTCTTGATAAGGGTAGAAGAGACTCTTTAGCAGCTCTTCTAGGAGAAGGACACTCCGAAATCAAACCATTGTTCTCTATTCTTGGGTTGTGCCATAGCCTCTGTACCATGGTCTTCCACTGTCTTGGGTTAGAGGTCTCTTGCTCGAGCGTACACTCAGGCACACTATTTTATCTTGTTTCTCTTCTAGTTTTGTCAGATTTTTTAATAGTTTATATAGGAAATATTTATTTTCATGTTGCTGCTCATAGATTATTTTATTTTTTCCTTGTTTCCTTTTCACACTGTGCTATTTTCCCTGTTGGAGCCCCTGGGCTTATAGCATCCCGCTTTTCCAACTAGGGTTGTAGCTTAGCAATTAATAATAGTAATAATAATAGGTTTTCCTCTAGTTGCACTTCGGCGCAGAAGGGCTTTACAGGTCCCAGCACCGTGCTCTATAGCCCAAATTTACAAATGTAATTGATTTTTCATGGGCCCATAGTTGTCTTCCCCAAAAAAATCTTTCTCCTGTTTACTTGTCTCAACTAATGAAGTAGACTCCTTCATGGCTGCACGGGGCCGGTTCTCACTAAATCACCCTTCTTTCCAATGACTCCATTCCTCGCGGTTCTTCATAGCTACAAGGGTCTCTAATATTATTTTTCTATGTCCATACTAATATTTCCTAATAAGAGCCACATTTATCCTTGCTTCACGGTTTTTTCCCCCTTAACCCTGATTTTTCATGAGCAGTATAACCCCATTCCTCTAAAACGGCTCCCTAATTCATGATCACATCATCCCCTACCCTGAAACGATCCCTTTCTCCCTTTCTCATTGGTGCTTTCTCCCCCCCTTGCTATGCCTCCTCTCCCCCAACCACCTCTTGTTTCGCCACCACGGTTCTGGCCAGT
>NC_090752.1:11713119-11715619 GCF_036898095.1 Palaemon carinicauda
ACAAGAGGTCGAACGAACAGGAAGAATTTTGGAGAGAGAGTGAGGAAAAAGCGAGTGACATCACACACCACATAAGACCTTGAGAAAATCTAGCTCATTTGGGTTTTTCTTTTCTCCTCTGGGAACGTGAGAGAATACCGAGTGATTCATCTGGGTGAAATCCTCAGTTGATCTTTCTTCTTACATTTGTAAGATGGTTATTAGTATATTTACATCCCGAGAGTAGTGTGTGCTTAAGATAACTGGAGTCACGAGTTTCAATTGAGGTTGATTAGGAGTTGAGATGGTCTTCAAGTGGTGCGACAGTTTGATATCCGTTGTTGTCGACAACCAACTTACGAAGTTGAGACCGTAATTTAATTTCATATTAACCGCTAATGAAATTCTCGAAATAGTTATAAAATATCATGGTGTTTTTAGTAATTAAGACGATAATCCTTTTTTGTTTTTTTTATAAAAAAGACGATTATTATTTTTTTAATAATAAAGACAAAACTTTTTTTTTTTAATAATAAAGACAATAATACTTTTAGTTTTTAATAATAAAGGCATTAATACTTTTTGTTTTTAATAATAAAGAGAAAAATATTCTGGTTTTGATAATAAAGACACCAATACTTTTTGTTTTTAATAATAAAGACAATCATACTTTTTTGTTTTTAATAAAAAGAGACGATAATTTCTTTTTTTCAATAAGGACAATAATACTTTTTGTTTTTAATAATAAAGACAATACTTTTTGTTTTTAATAATAAAGAGAAAAATACTCTGGTTGATAATAAAGATACTAGTACTTTTTGTTTTTAATAATAAAGACAATCATACTAGTATTGATGATGACATTCTTAATCATTAAAAATATACATATACTATAGGTAAAACTTTTTGTGTTCAATTGAGTTTTACTTGTTTTGAAATTATTTTTACCGATCTTATTAATTTGATATATGTCATTTAACTAAATATAGTATTTATTAAGAATATACGAGTGACGTCATGAATCTTTATGATTAATCTTTTAATCTTTTGAAATTGTAGTTTTCCTAATATTACGGAAGGATACTCAACTCATCAAAATGTTTGAATAAATCTATTCATGTATTTATATCGTTACAAAGCCAAAATTCAAAGCCAGTCCACATAAATTTACCATCGATTGGCGTTTGGGACATACTATTATTATTATTATTATTATTATTATTATTATTATTATTATTATTATTATTATTATTATTAGCTAAGCTACAGGTCTAGTTGGAAACGTAGGATGCTATAAGCCCAAGGGCTCCAACTGGGAAAAATAGGCCAGTGGGGAAAGGAAATCAATAAAATATAAGAGAAGTAATGATCAATTAAAATGAAATATTTTAAGAACAGTAACAACATTGAAATAAATATTTCATATATAAACTACAAAAAAAAAAGACTTATGGAAGTCTGTTCAACATAAAATCATTCACCGCAAGTTTGAACTTATGAAGTTCCACCGATTCAACTACCTGATTAGGAAGATCATACCATAACTTGGTCACAGCTGGAATAAAACTTATAGAATACTGTGTAGTATTGAGCCACATGATGGAGGCCTGACTATTAGAATGAACTGCATACCTAGTATTACGAACAGGATGGTACTGTCCGGGAAGACCTGAATGCAAAGGATGATCAGAATTATGAAAAATTTTATGCAATATGCATAACGAACTAACTGAACGACGGTGCCAGATATTAATATCTATATCAGGAATAAGACCTTTAATAGACCGTAATTTCTTGCCTAACAAATTAAGATGAGAATCAGCAGCTGAAGACCAGACAGGAGAACAATACTCGAAACAAGGTAGAATGAAAGGATTAAAACATTTCATCAGAATAGATTGATCATCGAAAGTCTGACAAGACTTTCTCGATAAGCCAATTTTTGTGCAAAGAAAGAAGAGACAGACAATGTTCTTTTCATTGGCCATGTTTTCTTTCCGCCTCTCGATACCCAACTGTCTATCGGATCCTTTAATGACCAAGAATTAATCTATTGATTTGAAGATGATTTAGATAAAGGAAAATATAAGGAGTCCGGTTTCCGTTCCAGTATCATCTGATCAGATAGTCACCAGGACGTCAGACAGACAAAACCAACCCCCCACTGTGATGCCCAAACACAGAAGTGGCTTTCCGGGTAAACAGCTTAAACTCAAGGTCCCGGGCTGGGGTCGATCTGCTGCCATGAGAATGATAGGCGAACACGTTTCCACTTTATAGCCAGTAGACTAGGAAGGAGTTGCGTGAAACTTCTCTTGACCAAAAGCATTTTTTTTTTTTTTTTTTTATTACTGTCGGTTCACTGGTTGAGTACATTCTGGTGAAGCGGTTGTGACGGGGGTAGGAGAAGGTTGTGACTCAAAGACAGGATGGAAGCAACTGAGTGAGTTTATTATTGAACGCTCTCCTCTATATACAAAAGCTCAAGGCAACAGGAAATTTCATGTTAAAAAATCGACAC
>NC_090752.1:11723119-11733119 GCF_036898095.1 Palaemon carinicauda
ATGATCAGCACCCTATCCCCGTCTCCACTCAAGCCTGGACCAGGGAGGGCCAGGCAGTGGCTGCTGATGACTCAGTAGATAGACCCATAAACCCCCTAAAAAAACTCATCCTTAGCTCACAAGGATGGTGAGGTTACAGACACTACAAGAATCTATCGAGCTTAAGTGGAATTCGAACCCCAGTCCAGCAGATCGCCAAGCAGGTACATTTTCTATAGGCTATCACAAGATAGTTATCTGCGGACGACATTCGACTTCTTGATGGTCACCAATACTATAGTCTATTCTTTTTAGCGAGGCAGATTTGCACCGACTCGCAGCGGTGCCCTTTTAGCTCGGAGACCTTTCCTGCTCGCTGATTGGTTGGACAAGATAATTCTAACCAATTGGGTAGCAGGGAACTTTCTCCGAGCCAAAAGGGCACCGCTGCGAGTGGGTGCAAATGCGCTTCATTAAAAAAAGATGAGTATAGAACTGATCTGACCCTACTTGGCTTGCTTTGCATGATCGAAGATATATCAGTTACGTGCGTGCGCACACACCTTAGGCTGTGTAAATATATGTAGAAAGTGGCTATTCATCAGAGAGAGAGAGAGAGAGAGAGAGGAGAGAGAGAGAGAGAGAGAGAGAGAGAGGAGAGAGAGAGAGAGAGCGCACTAACAGGTTGTGTGTTGGGAGATTAAAAGTGGACAGAAAGGATTTAGTCGATGAGCTGGGTTACGTGAGCAGGCAATCACGATTCCCTGATTTTCGCAGACATCGCTCTCTCGATCGGCTCACTTTCCTTGTATGTATACACTGTATAAACGCGGCCACGCGCATACACGCATATATATATATATATATATATATATATAATATATATATATATATATATATATATATATATGTTATATATATATATATATAATATATATATATATATATATATATATATATATATATATATATATATATATATATATATATATATATATATATATATATAATATAATATATATATATATATATATATATATATATATATATATATATATATTTATATATATATGTTATATATATATATATATATAATATATATATATATATATATAATATATATATATATATATATATATAATGTGTGTGTGTATATATATATACAGTATATATAAAGACCATAAACAGACAGACGTAAGTGGAGGGACATGTCTGAGGCCTTTGTTCTGTAATGGAATAGTAATGGCTGATGAAATATATATCGCCATGATCAGTAAAGCTGTAGGCCTTCTAGTCAGGGCCACCCATGGTAGGTTGGTTTGCTGTGTGCGATCAGATTAAAGTTTCCCACCATCGCTAATACGCAGTGGCCATTGTGGTGATGAGAATAGCCAAACCCCAAACATGAATAAGGACATGCTTGAGGGTTTTGTCCTACAGTGGACTAGAAATGGCTGCTTTTGGTGTTGTATATTCCACAAGTTTTATATATATACATACACACACACACACACACATATAAATATATATATATATATATATATATATATATATATATATATATATATATATATATATATATATATATATATTATACTGTATATGCATGTATATATATGTATATATATGCATGTATATATATGTATATATATGCATGTATATATATATATATATATATATATATATAGTGTGTGTGTGTTTAGAGATATACATACAAATGTATTTCTTGAATAGTTATTGAAACGTATGATTTTTATTCCTCATCATTGATTATCATAGACAGACATCATGAAATAAATCGCTTTTTGTTTTTCAACAGAAGGATTAGTCAATCAAAAAGAAATGGTTTAAATTACAATGCTCCCACATTCAATCCGGGCGGAATAATTTTTCTTTTACTTCCTGTTTTAATCAAATGTTGCACACTCAATACAGACCCATTCAACATTGCATTTCTATTCTGCATTGACGGGTAGCTGGGAAATAAAAGAATTTTCGGAAATTATCCAAAGAACTTTTTACATTTTTTTTTTCAACCATAATTTGTTTTCATTTATATTTTAACTTAGATTTCCATTATTCACTTTTGGGATTTAAGAGAGAGTTTTTACCACTAACATTTTTCACATTCGTTCATATTTTAAAGGTGTGTCTGTATAATATCGAATTTTGAAGGGCTTTCAAATATCACCTTTGAATAAGTTTTTTTTGTGAAGATAAATTCCTGATGGAGTATATTGAATTTTATTATATTTTTATGATGAAAACCTTGTTTTTTGCTTCCTCTTCATTTCCGTGCATATTTTTTCCTATTTATTTCATGACCATTAATGAATTTTTCAGAGAATTCACAATTTTTTTTTTTTCTTTTTTTTTTTTTTGGGGGGGGGGGGCGATCTCACTCAAACGCAGAGCTTTTTTTTTTTTTTTTGGCGATCTCACTCAAACGCAGAGCTGTTTTTTTTTTTTTTTTTTTTTCTTTTTTTTGGCGATCTCACTCAAACGCAGAGCTGTTTCTAGATCAGTTGCTATCTTATTTCCCTTACCTCTAATGTAACTAATATTCTTAATTTTTTTATTCATGATAGATTTTTATAACATGGTTGTGACATACACTTTTGTAAAACTGGTGAATTATAAAAGATATATAAATCCTATTATTTACTGTGTATTTACCAAAAATAAGAATCTATTAAATTTCATAACGAAATTTCTTCAATAAATCTTTGCTTTCCTGTGTTCCAATAGATCTTTGATCGTTATCCAATTAATAGGAAAATATTTCTGTATTTATCAGTATTTATCTGTGCTAAATTTAGGCATTGGCTTGTTCTTTTGGTTTTTGAATAAAGGAAAAATCATGAATTTTGAAACTTAAAACTAAAGAAAATTATTTACATTATTATTTTTATTTGTTTTCACATTTGTAATTTGAACACTGCTGTTAATGGCCAAAATTCGGAAGGATGGCTTATTAACCCTATTTGCTTAGAGCTTTAATGCATTTAATAAGGCTATCGTCTATGAATACAAGTTAATAACTCTGTTTAGATGCATTGTTGCAAACACCGTAAATGATCTGCAACAACAGTTATTGCATCATTATTGACATTAATTCCTCATACTATGTCATCAGATTTTTTTGGAACAAGTTTGATTAAGTTCAGTCAAGTTATTTTATAAAGCCCCCCCCCCCTCTCTCTCTCTCTCTCTCTCTCTCTCTCTCTCTCTCTCTCTCTCTCTCTCTCTCTCTCTCTCTCTCTCTCTCTCTCTCAATATTGGAAAATTAAGTTAGGATATAAATGCCAAAACAATTCAGATTGAAAGTTGATGTAAAAAGTTAGTTTGATAATTAACGGAAATTCTTTTATTTCCTTTCTACCCATCAATGCAGAATAGAAATGCAATATTGAATGGGTCTATATTGAGTGTGTAACATTTGATTATAAAAGGATTTGAAATTTAGACAAGATCATAAAAACTCTTAAATGTCTAAACTAAATCGCTGTAACCAAGAGCGAATGGAGTCTTTGAGACATCCAAAATCCTTGTAACCTCTCTCTCTCTCTCTCTCTCTCTCTCTCTCTCTCTCTCTCTCTCTCCTCTCTCTCTCTCTCTCTCTCTCTCTCCTGAATGGCTATTTGCATGTCATTATTCGTTTGTGCCTGTGGTGCTTTGTTAATGTAGACAAAGGGAAGGGAAGAGCTTTTCAAACTATTGCAGCAATGATTAAGAAATATTCGCGTTTGATGTTTTGTATAACTGAAGAGAAATACCAAAGTGCGTTAGACTCTCATTAGACGTCAAATAAGAACATTGTGAGCCTTCGTTGCTGTCTATTTCAAACACGAAAGCACATTGTGGATGGTGATCTATTTAAAAAAGGTTTTAATCTATTGTTTTGACTAGTTCAGGGTTGCGATTATAGTCAGCTGACCAGCCTTTATTTCTCTTATGATGAAATAGTTAATACGACGCAGTTGTGAAGCAATTATATATTGTGGTTACCATCTGGAAGCAACAAAGAGGTACGACTTTATTCAAACAAAATATTGTAGAAATATTTGATGTAAATGGATAAAATCTTCCGAATAAAGGTCATGGTATAATAGCTTGTATAACATGTATACCAACAGTAAATAAAAGGATGTTTGCATCATTGTAAAGATAAATAAAAACAAGGTTAAATAGAAGCAGAATACTCAATTTATTTATCTAAGTCTGGAAATTCCTAATTCCAGTTAGTTGAAAAGTTTTCCAATGAACGTGGATTAAGATGAAAAAAAAAAATGTTTTATATCATAGATGGTCATCATGTTAACACAATTTCATAAGGACTTGCCATATGCATCAGACTTATCACATGTTTCATAGTTTTTGCCATTTCTTTACTTCAAGATTGAGGAAAGTCACAACCTTGCTCGCATTTAGATAACCTTTGGATTTTTTATTTAATTTAAAGTTTTTTTATTCAAGTAGGTTAACCATATAAACAAGGTATGGGAACTATCGTATTGAAAACAAATACATTGTATGAGATACAGCATTCACTACACCTAAGAGTCAATTTCCTATAGAGAAGTATAGCGAAAACCTCATTAGATACGGCCTATTACTTTTCGTAAGATCTCATTCATGATTTAGAACAGAATAACAATTGCTGTGACTAGAGAGGTATCCTTCTTTGATATTGGTTATTTGTTAATGGGAATTATGATTTTAAAAGTGAGTGATGTGCATTTTATTGTGTTACGAATATGAATCCTCACTTGGCTGCTAAGAACTTTTGAAGGGAAATTAATTAAATTGAGTCTCAACCTCAAAGGATTAGAGAGATAGAGAAAAAAAATCCTATTGAGGAATTGAAATCTTGTAAGGTAGTTGTGGAAAACCACAGAATTTGAACGAATTACAAAGCCTGGAAAAAATGTTCATCGAAGTGTGTCATTTGAGGTTTGCAGATTTCAAAGAAACCGGGGAGGAATGTAGGAAATGGAAGTCTATCGGACATTGAATGTTGGAGTGAGGGGATGGAGGGACTCTCCTTAATCTCAACCGGAAAGTGACCGATAAGTTAGCCCTGGAAATAGTACTTTACATAACAGTCGTGACTGTTGAGATCGCATGCAAATATTTAACGAGTTTACAGTGCATCTTAATAGGTTCAGTGAGATGAAGCGACGTCTTTAGAGGCCCATAAGCATCGCCAGAGAGATTAAATAATTAAATAAGTACATAGATAAAACTAATGGGGTGGGGAATACCTGTGACCAAATAATGATAACGGAAATACTATAAATGATATAAACAATTTCGAAGGAATATGAGTGTCTTAAGCTAAAAAAAAGACAAATTTTTGTTTTCAAAGCATACGTCTATCTGAAATAATCTTACCTCTCTCTCTCTCTCTCTCTCTCTCTCTCTCTCTCTCTCTCTCTCTCTCTCTCTCTCTCTCTCTCATGTTGATCAACACTAAAAGTAATTTGTATTCTTTTTTTTTTACTTTAGTCGGAATGCAATATTGCCTAGATACGTAGTGATTATTCTCTTTTAAAGAGTAGACCTACCTAATGGCCTCTAAAATGACTAGACAATGTTCATCGAAAAAATTAAAACTTTTTTTTTTCTTCAAAATAACCTTTAGTAATCTAGAAAGTTAAGATAATTTGTCAGCTATAAAATTAAAAGAATCATAAGAATTGCTATTTAATTGTTTTTTTTTGGTTTTAATTCTAGCTCTCTCTCTCTCTCTCTCTCTCTCTCTCTCTCTCTCCTCTCTCTCTCCTCTCTCCTCTCTCTCTCTCTCTCTCTCTCAGCTAATGCTATTTTTTAGTTTTTATTCAAGTTTTATCATTCTCTCTCTCTCTCTTCTCTCTCTCTCTCTCTCCTCTCTCTCTCTCTCTCTCTCTCTCTCTCTCTCTCTCAGCTAATGCCATTTATTAGTTTTTTTATTCAAGTTTTATAATTCTCTCTCTCTCTCTCTCTCTCTCTCTCTCTCTCCTCTCTCTCTCACTCTCTCTCTCTCTCTCTCTCTCTCTGCAGTTCACAGCATCCAATTTCAGCCAACTAAAGCTTGCACCCAAAGCTTCGCTTGCAACATAAACCATAATATCATTATCTTTTATAAGACGATAAACAAGAGAATGGGCTGGCCAAACCGTGCAGCTAGCCGCTTTATGAAGATATATCACTCCTATTAATTTGCCTGTTATCCTTCTCGTGGACTTTTTTTTTTACACTAACACTTTGGATGCCTTGACTTCACTCTTCTGCTTTTCCCGTTTCTATCTTTCTCCTTATTTTGCGTGGAAGAATTTATAATTAATTATTTTCTTTATTTCTTTTATCGTTTAATTATTTCTGCGATTTTCAGGTAATACTTTATATAGGATTATTCAATAGCTGTTTGTTAAATCAAATTAATCCTTTGGGTGCCTTAACTTCACTCTTCTGCTTTTCTCGTTTATACCTTTCTCCTTATTTTGCGTGGAAGAATTTATAATTAATTATTTTCTTTATTTCTTTTATCGTTTAATTAATTATTTCCGCGATTTTCAGGTAATACTTTATATAGTGTTTATTCCTATTGATAGGATTATTCAATAGCAGTTTGTTAAATCAAATTAATCCTTTGGGTGCCTTAACTTCACTCTTCTGTTTTTCTCGTTGATACCTTTTCTCCTCATTTTGCTTGAAAGAATTTCTGATTAATTATTAATTTTTTTCATCGTCTAATTACTTATTTCTGCGATTTTCAGGTAATACTTTATATAGGATTATTCAATAGCAGTTTGTTAAATCAGATTAATCCTTTGGGTGCCTTGACTTCACTCTTCTGTTTTTCCTCGTTTATACCTTTCTCCTTATTTTGCGTGGAAAAATTTACGATTAATTATTTTCTTTATTTCTTTTATCGTTTAATTAATTATTTCCTGCGATTTCCAGGTAATACTTTATATAGGATTATTCAATAGCAGTTTGTTAAATCAAATTAATCCTATGGGTGCCTTTACTTCACTCTTCTACTTTTCTCGTTTATACCTTTCTCCTTATTTTGCGTGGAAGAATTTATGATTAATTAATTTCTTTATTTCTTTTATCGTTTAATTAATTATTTCTGCGATTTCCAGGTAATACTTTATATAGGATCATTAAATAGCAGTTTGTTAAATCAAATTAATCCTTTGGGTGCCTTAACTTCACTCTTCTGTTTTTCTCGTTTATACCTTTCTCCTTATTTTGCTTGAAAGAATTTATGATTAATTTATTTTTTTCGTCGTCTAATTACTTATTTCTGCGATTTTCAGGTAATACTTTATTTAGTGATTATTCCTATTGATAGGATTATTTAATAGCAGTTTATTAAATCAAATTAATCCTTAGGATGCCTTGACTGCACTCCTCTGGTTTTATTGCTTCCATTTTTATCCTCATTTTGCATCAAAAGAAATTACGAATAATTCTTATCTGTGATTTCTATCATCATTTAATGGCTTATCTCTGCGACTTTCAGAAAATACTGTGGCTATGTAGTGTATAATCTTAATAACATGATTATTCAATTGCAGCTTGTTAAATCAAATCAATCCTCGGATATTCTAAATGCTTTTGATTTTTCATCAAAAGTTAAAGCGCTTGATTATTTAATGTAAGATAATATCTTATAATCTATGCTGTTTTTTTTTTTTTTTTTAATTTATCCTCTTCATATTGCGTAGTATTTATTGTTAAAACAAGCACGTAAAAAAATCCAATAGACCTTAAACATTAAGAGCAGTATTACCTTTTAAATGTTTTCACAACAAATATTCACAGTCGTGGTGGTCTATGTGGTAACGTCCCTGACTTGTGATCGCTAGACTTGGGTTCGAATCCCGTTCAAACTCGTTAGTCCATTTGGTCGGTTCAACATCTCCATCTTTTTTAACTAAGGATGGGGGCTTTGGAGGAGCCTAAATGTATGTCTGCTGAGTCATCAGCAGCCATTGCCTGGCACTCCTTGGTCTTACCTTGGGTGGAGAGGAACATTGGTGCGGATCATATGTATATATGCTCAGTCTCTGGGGTATTGTCCTACTTGATAGGACATTGTCACTGTCTCTTGCCTCTGCCATTCATGAGTGGCCTTTAAACCTTTATAGCATTCTTTAAACTTTTTATACTCTAGTTTCTTGTATTTCTTCTTTCCAATGAACTGTAATAACCAGTGCTCCTTATTTATACATTACAATAGTCGAATCCTTAGTCGTATCCCTGTTAATCTTTGATTCGTCACATTAACCTTTCAATAAACTAACAATTTTAATATTTGACTCATCAGATTACCTTTCGATAAATTAACCCCTTTTAATCTTTGAATCGTCAGATTACCTTTCGATAAATTAACCTTTTTTAATCTTCGACTCGTCAGATTACCTTTCGATAAATCAACCCTTTTAATATTTGACTCGTCAGATTACCTTTCGATAAACTAACCCTTTTAATATTTGACTCGTCAGATTACCTTTCGATAAACTAACCCTTTTAATCTTTGATTCGTCAGATTACCTTTCGATAAACTATCTATTTTAATATTTGACTCGTCAGATTACCTTTCGATTAACCGTTGTGTCCGTTTAAATATTGAGTTGCCCTTATACAAATGGGTTCACCAATTGTCTACAGACATTTTGTTTTTAATAATATTTTACAAACTCGTTCGGATGCCCACCCGCATATATATATATATATATATATATATATATATATATATATATATATATATATATTATTACTTGCTATGCTGCAACCCTAGTTGGAAGAGCCGGATGCTATAAGCTCAGGGGCACCAACAGGGAAAATAGCAGTGAGGAAAAGAAACTAGGAAATTAAAATATTTTAAAAACAGTAACATTAAAATTAAAATTTTCTATATAAATTATAAAACAAATAAAACAAGAGGAAGAGAAATTATTTAGAATGTGTGTCCAAGTGTACCCTCAAGCAAGAGAACTCTAATCCAAGACAGTGGAAGACCATGGTACAGAGGCTATGACACTACCCAAGACTAGAGAACAATGGTCTGATTTTGGGGTATCCTCCTAGAAGAGCTGCTTACCTTAGGTAAAGAGAGTCTTGTACCCTTACCAAGAGGAAAGTAGCCATTGAACAAATACAGTGCAGTAGTTAACCACTTAGGTGAAAAAAAAATTATGTAATCTCAGTATTTTCAGGTATATGAGGACAGAGGAGAATCTGTAAAGAATAGGCCATACTATTCGGTTTATGTGTAGGCAAAGGGAAAGTAAACCGTAACCAGAGAGAAGGAACTAATGTATTACTGTCTGTCTAGTTAAAAGACCCCATAACTCTAGTAGTAGTATCTCAACGGGTGGCTGGTGCCCTGGCCAACCTACTACCTAGAGAGAGAGAGAGAGAGAGAGAGAGAGAGAGAGAGAGAGAGAGAGAGAGAGAGAGAGAGAGAGAGAGAGGAGGGGGGGGGGTTGGAAGACACAGGCCTACATGGCTGAGGACTATAAAACGTGAAGTAGGAGATAATGAATGGAGAAGTATTGATTCAAAAGCTCAACATAGACACGACTGGTAAAATCTAACCGAGGCCCTGTGCGTCAATAGGCAGGGAAGGAGATTATATGTATATATATATATATATATATATATATATATATATATATATATATATATATATATATATTTATATATATATAATATATATATATATATTTATACATTATATATATATAATATATATATATATATATATATATATATATATATATATATATATATATATATATACATACTCGTTTTCTCTTTTAGAGGGGTTTTGCACCAAACTAGTACGTTTTCCCTTTTTACCAAGTCTTGGAAACAAGCTAGATCCATGTCGTTTTCTTGAACCAAGCGGATGCTGGCAACCATCTAGGCTACATCTATGGTAACTGGTGGGTCGCAGACCGGTATCAAGCTAATCATGACGAATGAGAGGCCTAAGTTTTGCCCCTCCAAGGTATTGCGCCAT
>NC_090752.1:11743119-11765619 GCF_036898095.1 Palaemon carinicauda
GTTCCTTATATAACATTCATTATGGCTCAAAGTTTTTGACCCCCAGTTATTTGATATTGATTACAATTTTTTTTTTTGGGGGGGGGCGGCTTCTCTAGTAACTTGAATTTTGGTTTAAAGTCTTCTCTGCATCATAGTAATATTAATTTCGATTGCAAGACTTCTGTTTTCCGTGTAACATCCAAGTTGGTTTCAAGTCTCTATGACCCCCTAGTAACGCTTCAAGGCTTCCAAGTTTTTATGACCCGTAGCAAAATCAGTTTTAGTTCCAAGACTTTTTGTTTTCCATGTAACTTTTTGACGTTCTAGTAATACGTAGTTTTGTTTTTTATCATTCCAAGCCCTTGTAAAATTCACATAGATTCCAAGTATTTAGGCACCCCGTTAACTTTAAATTCTGTTCCAAGTGTTTTTCGGCCTCTAGTAACGTTCATTTTAGTCCCAATTTTTGTTTTTGTTTTTGTTTCTCAGTAGCCTTCTTTTTCGTTTCCAAGTACTGTTTCTCCCTACACTTAAAAGAAAAAAAAAAAAAAACGGAAATTTTAATCTGAAATTCTCTGTAAAAATATACGGTTCTCATCCGTATTTCAGTAAAATACAAGCTACCGTAATTTTACTATACTTTGTTATTATCTTTTACGGGTTGGTGACCGTAATATCACTCCTTTACGTAGATATATCCGTTTTTAAAACGGTAAATGCTTGGCAACATTTATTCCTTGATTTTTTTGCCGTTTTTAATGCAAATATTTGACTAATAGATTTATTTTTTGGGTTCCAATTACTTTTGTTCCCCAAGTAAATTTATTTTTCGGTTCCAAGTCATTTTAACCTTCACATTAACATCAATTTTTACACCGACCTGACTATGCCTGATTGAACTCAACTTACTGTATTTAGTGTGGGGGAATGGTTCGGTGCCATATCTTTTATCTTTTGTGCAGAATCTTTGTCCAACACCATAATAGAGTAATGGCGGCAATAAGAAACTTGAGTATTCAACGATAATCAGAAATGAAAGAAGAGGTGAACGAAGGCGGTGTCTGACCACAACAATCTTCAAGATTTCATCCTGTTTCTCAGTATTAAATTTTCGAACTACTGGGATTGCTTTTTTCCCCATGAATGAGAAAGGAAAGCTTGTGGAATGTATTTTTATTCGAAACCAATTGTTTTGGGCTTTTGATAATTGTTTGGTAAGGATAAAATGAGTTGACTGGTTAACATAAAAAGAAAAAAAATTATAATTTAGAAATTCTTGATGACTTTTTTTTTTTTAGTTAATTTCTGCAAAATTTAAAAAAAGGTTAAAGCTTAACAAATAATTGTTTATATGTAAATGTAGTTTACATATGAGACAATATTTTTCTTATAACTGATTTACTTTTTTCCAACTGATTTACTTTTTTTCGGAAGCCATTGGAAGTAAATTAGTTATTGTTTACAGTGGTATGAGATTATATGATCCAAAATACTGTTAGCTTTATATGAAACTCATTCAAAGAAAATGCAAATTGGTATAAGCAACTAATCCCTTTGATTTTTGTAAATAGATTAGATTTTACAGTAATGGTGAAATATACCAAAAAGAAAAAAAAATGTGTATAATCTAAACGCTGATAGAAATATATAGCACCCAGAAACTGATTTTCGCCGTCAGTAAATGGAACATAGAAAAGGAAAGACTTTATCAGGATATACTAAACGATGGTGCATAAGTAAAGTATGCAAAATTCTGTTTGTATTTACGGAAATTTGGCAAATTCCAATTTAATTGACTTGCTTATCGAGATTACCCATCGCAGTACTTGTTTAATATTGTTTTTTCATAAAATTTGTTTAAAATTTCCCCCCGCAAATAAAGGTTATTAAGACTAAATAGTATGGTTCAACAATTGAATTTCATGGGATATGTAACTGTTGATGAGTTCAATGGGTTTAAAACTGGGCTAACATTGATATCGAGCTGAATTATCGTAAAGAGAATCAAGAGTCACCAAGAGAATAATAGTGCTAAAACAATTTGCATATATATATATATATATATATATATATATATATATATATATATATCCATTTATATATATATATATATATATATATATATATATATATATATATATATATATATGTATATATATATACATATATATATATACTGATATATATATATATATATATATATATATATATATATATATATATATATATATATATATATATATATAATGATAAATTTTGCACATTTTTTTACGTGTTTTTCATATTCAAATAAGCCATATATATTTTTGATACATTAATGTCTGGATTCTCTTAACGACCTCGGGATCAGAGCCCCAGACGAAATCACACAAAGACAAGAGCTTGGCTCCGGCCGGGAATCAAACCCTGGTCGGCAAGCCTGTATAGACAGTGACTAAGCCACTTGGCCACGAAGAAGGATAAAAGTCAATGACAATTCTGCTGTACTTATACCTGTCGAATTCAGGTATTTTGTACTTAGAATTGAAATCAACCCATCCTCACCATCGTAGCTAATTGGTAGTTTGTTACTTGGCATTCAATTAATGATAAATTTTGCACATTTTTACGTGTTTTTCATATTCAAATAAGCCATATATATTTTTGATACATTAATGTCTGGATTCTCTTAACGACCTCGGGATCAGAGCCCCAGGCGAAATCACACAAAGACAAGAGCTTGGCTCCGGCCGGGAATCGAACCCTGGTCGGCAAGCCTGTATAGACAGTGACTAAGCCACTTGGCCACGAAGAAGGATAAAAGTCAATGACAATTCTGCTGTACTTATACCTGTCGAATTCAGGTATTTTGTACTTAGAATTACAAATCAACCCATCCTCACCATCGTAGCTAATTGGTAGTTTGTTACTTGGCATTCAATTAATGATAAATTTTGCACATTTTTACGTGTTTTTCATATTCAAATAAGCCATATATATTTTTGATACATTAATGTCTGGATTCTCTTAACGACCTCGGGATCAGAGCCCCAGGCGAAATCACACAAAGACAAGAGCTTGGCTCCGGCCGGGAATCGAACCCTGGTCGGCAAGCCTGTATAGACAGTGACTAAGCCACTTGGCCACGAAGAAGGATAAAAGTCAATGACAATTCTGCTGTACTTATACCTGTCGAATTAATTGAATGCCAAGTAACAAACTACCAATTAGCTACGATGGTGAAGATGGGTTGATTTCAATTCTAAGTACAAAATACCTGAATTCGACAGGTATAAGTACAGCAGAATTGTCATTGACTTTTATCCTTCTTCGTGGCCAAGTGGCTTAGTCACTGTCTATACAGGCTTGCCGACCAGGGTTCGATTCCCGGCCGGAGCCAAGCTCTTGTCTTTGTGTGATTTCGCCTGGGGCTCTGATCCCGAGGTCGTTAAGAGAATCCAGACATTAATGTATCAAAAATATATATGGCTTATTTGAATATATATATATATATATATATATATATATATATATATATATATATATATAAGTACCAATATATATATATTTATATTATATATATATATATTTATATATATATATATATATATATATTTATTTATATATATATATATATATTTATATATATATATATATAAATATATATTTATATATATAAATATATATTTATATATATATATTTATATTATATATATATTTATATATATATATATATATATATATATATGTATTTATACATATATATATACACATATATATATATATATATATATATTTATATATATATATGTACATATTTATATTATATATATGTATATATATATATATATATATATATATATATATATATTTATGTGTGTGTGTGTACATATATATTTATATTTATATTATATATATATTTATATACTGTATATATTTATACACACACACAGACACACACACACACATATATATATATATATATATATATATATATATATATGTGTGTGTGTGTATGTGTGTGTTTGTTAAGAAATTATGAAAGAGGACACGTGATAAACATAGAATATGTAGGCAAATGATCTTAAGGTATTTTGTGTTTTTTTTTTTATTATTAATTACTTCTCTATAGTTTCCTTCCTCACTGGGCTATTTTTTCGTTGAAGCCTTATGCCTTGGAGCATCCTGCTTTTCGCCTTTCCAAATAGGGTTGTAGCCTGGCTAGTAATAATAATAGTAGCCACTGAAGGATATATGAAAAGACTTGATTGGAGTTAGTACTTTCGCCTTATCATTGACATCAGCCAACTCACATTAAGAATAAATATAAAATGATATCGTATTTATACAGACCAATGCTGTAAAAGCTATCCTTTTTGTTTCGGAATCACCAAATTAAACGAGAGTAAAATATCACCCATCAAACAGTGTTCTGGCATGAGATAATTAAAATCCATGAAAAAATTAAATACTGAAAAAGTTAACATGTATATTCACAAAATGAAACACGGGTATGGATCTAATACATAGCCCAAATTTTAATTTCTTTTATATTCGCATAACTCATAACTCCAATTCAATGCAGTTATGTTTTCCATGAATAAACTCCCGCAAAATCCCTCTCTTTTATTATTGGTCCAATGCTGATTAACCGGAGCTGGATATTGAAAACGGATGGGCCTGTTTTGTTTATTATGAAGCATTAGTGGCCAAATGTTGAAGGTTGCAATCGGCCGATCAGGTTTGTCTGTTCTTAACAGTTTCTTTTATGATCTATGTTGTTTTGACAAAAGACGAACTTGAAGCGTGAAGGAAAAGGATGAATTTGCGAAAAGATAAAAACTTCGCATTTGATGGAATTTTACCGCACGTGTTTCATACACGCTCATACAATATAAAGCTTGCCGCACACTGAGCCGGAACGGAACCGCCGCCAAAGCCACTGAAGCCACTGAAGCCTCAGAACAGAACAGAAACGACGTCCAGCGCGCACACTGAGCCAGAAGCCACAGAACGGAACCGACGCAGAATTTTATATAAACGAAGGAAATTTTCCTTAATCATAACCGAGTTTTTATTTAATTGATGTTACAATGATTAGATAGTCTGTATATCAATCTTTTATCGAATCTGTAAGCCAGATGTTTATATGTTTTCAAAAAAGAAAAAAAAATAATAATTTAATGCTACTGTTTTTCTTATCTCTTGCTTTCTCCCACACTGATAATAGTCCAACATGTTTAAGCTTGCTATTGCATGTTTTAGCTTGTTTGAATTTTTGTGACATTCTTTCTTGCAAGTGCTTGTATATAAGCTCGTTATCTGTTGAATAAAACTTACTTGCATTCATCTCATCTCTCTGTTAGAACCTAGCAGTTATGTTGTCATAGAATATAGCTATAGCAACCCTTTCTGAGTAGTGATACCTTAACATTGTGAAAGGGTTTTGTGTATCGCCATGATCAGTAAAGTTGTACTAGTCAAGGCCACTCATACTAGGTTGGTTTTCTGTGAGCTATCAGACAAAAATCTCCCACCATAACCAATCTTTAGTGGTCAGCATGGTGATTAAAATGTCCAACCCCAGACATGACTAAGGATATTTCTGAGGCCTTTGTCCTGTAGTGGACTAAAAACAGCTGAATTTTTTGTAGGTAGCGAAAGGGGATTAAAAGATGAGAGATCTCAGTAGAGGTGAAAAAAATTGGAAAATCTAGATTGAGTGATGAAAAAGTTCTATAGTATTTAAGTTTTCGGGAGTTAAAATGACACATTGAGACTGGGATCATTGGGAAACAGATTCTGCCTCAAGTGAGCCTTAATATCCAGGAAGTGCTAGAAGCTGTGCTAGTCATGAGCGGAATTGTATATCTGTGTGGAATGGTGATGGACTCCTCATGAAATTGAGAGATAAAGGATTGAAGTTGTTTTGCTCTGGGCCTTTCCTCTTGATTTGTGAATTAGAAGAATATTCGCATTGATGAAATAGTGGATAATACATTTTTGTTTGTATTAAAGTCTCGACGAGAATAAATATATGCAATCTTGTGTATATAGTGGATACATGTAGTTAATATAAACGTATTTCTGATAGCAGATATTATCTACCGACATGTATATTTGCTAACATCACGCATATTGTTTACAAACTATTTAATAACATTTCCAAACAAAGTTTTTGAACATTTTGCAAATAAGCATTCCTGATGTGAGCACTGAAATAAAGATCCATTTTATGTAGAACAAACAAATAAAACAAATGTAGATTATACTTTGATCCCTCGCAGAAGGGAAAGAAGACTCGAAGCTATTACTGTTCGGTGTAACTTCAGAGAAAGTTTCATCAAAACTTGTTTTCCTTAACATGTAGATGAAGAGGGAAATGCGCTTCACCATATTTCCAGTCTATTTTCTCACATAAACAAGAAAAGTTTACCTTTGAGATGTTCATGTTTGACGGCTTGTTGCTATATAAGATAGGCCTGTGATTTAAGAAAAAAAAAAAAAAAAAAATATATATATATATATATATATATATATATATATATATATATATATATATAACGAAAATTAAAAAAAGTTAAGTCTTAAAATGATAATACATATATAACGAATATGAGAGAATTAAGTTTGAGATATAGATTTATACATAAGTAATGTATGTATGTATGTATGCCTTGATGGGAAAATGTTATAACAATATACAAAAATGATAAGTAGTTGTAATAGTATTTCTAGACTTGGAGTTTTAGCAGTTTATGGTAATAAATTATCTATGAATAAATTGTCAATTATTCTCTCTGCTTTCTAGTAACAAAATGACATCTCCACCATCCAATATGATATTAGGTGCTGACACACTAAATTGCCTTAATATTATTATTACTAGCCAAACTACAACCCTAGTTGGAAAAGTAAGATGGTATAAGACCAAGTGCTCCAACAGGGAAAAATAGCCCAGTGAGGAAACGAAATAAGGAAATGAATAAATGATGAGAACAAATTAACAATAAATCATTCTAAAAACAGTAACAACGTCAAAACAGATATGTAGGTAATATGAATATCTGGTAAATGTAACTCACTGGAATCTCACTGACGTACGTACTAGACCTTCTTGGTCCATTCACTGTAAGAATATTCCGTCAATTGATAACACAAATAACATGTTGTAGAGTTCACTTCACTTTACAGTTTTTTTTTTTATATATATAATAGCCCGTGCTAGAATGAGGCTAGCTTAAATTAAAGTCGAAGAGGGTCTTGTTCAGTCATTTGCATAGAAGAGGCTTTAGGGTCTGTGCTAAGGCGAAATACAGTGACTGTTGTGTGCATGGTGTATTATTATTATTATTATTATTATTATTATTATTATTATTATTATTATTATTATTATTATTACGAGATAAGCTACAACCCTAGATGGAAAAGCAAGGTGCTATAAGTCCAAAGGGTCCAATAGGGAAAAATATCCCTTGAGGAAAAGAAGCAAGGAAGTAGATAAACTACAAGAGAAGTAATGGACAATCAAAATAAGACACCTTAATAACAGTAGCTACATTAAATTAGATCTTTTGAATATAAAATATAAAAATTTAAAAAAAAAGAGGAAGGTAAATATAGATAAGATAGAATAGTGCACCCGAGCGTACCCTCAAGCTAGAAAACTCCAACCCAAGACGGTGGAAGACCATGGTACAGAGGCTATAGTACTGCCCAAGACAACAGAACATGGGTTTGATTTTGGAGTGTCCACCTCCTAGAAAAAACTGCTTACCATAGCTAAGAGTCTCTTCTACCCTTACCAAGAGGAAAGTAGCTATTGAACAATTACAGTGCTGTAGTTAACCCCCTGAGCGAAGAATTGTTTGGTAATATCAGTGTTGTCAGGTGTTTGAGGACAGAGGAGAATGTGGAAATAATAGGCTAGACTACTCGGTGTATGTGTAGGCAAGGGAAAATAGGCCGTAACCAGAGAGAAGGGTCCAATGTAGTACTGTTTGGCCAGCCTAATAACACGGGTGGATAGTGCCCTGACCAACTTACTACCTTTATAGAAGGTCTTCAATAAAAGTACTAAGTCTGGCATCCCGCTGATTCTTCAAAGAGTTTCGGTGAAAACTTGAAATATTCCTGTAGAAGAAAGAAGAGAATTTTTGTGTCGTATAAACTGAAGTCTCCTCTTGATAAAATTTACTTAAAGTACTTCATCATATTCATTATTTTCTTTGTATAATTATTATTACTACATGCCAAGCCGCAACCTTTGTTGGAAAACCAGAATACTACAAGGTATGTGATCTAAAAATCTCAGTACTGAAAAAGAAACAAGAAGTAGAGAATAAACTGTTAAAGAGAAAGAACAATAATAACAGTAACAAGAGGAACAGGACTTTATTCAAACTAGATCCTAGCATTGAGCCGACTTGCCATGCTCCTGTAATATCGAAGGCAGGGAGAGAAGGGAAAGCTGAAATATCAAAGCGAAAACTAATTGGAAACGAAAGGTGGGAGGAAGAGGGGCACTAATGTCTATGAAAGTGAGTGATGAGAGTAAATTACTTCCCTCGTATCAAAAGAAGCAAAAAAACGTAAAAGAAATGGGGAAATAGGATAGGTAAATTTCATAAGTGGTATAGAGTGGTCAGGGGAGTTGTGAAAAATAAAATGCATGTTGGCGATGGTCCAGATTTGTAATATACTGCAATTTCCAATTCACATTCATAATTATCAGCCCAATATACTGCCTTATAGCTAGTTTGAAGGAAAGTATATTTTAATCCCTGTTCTCAAAATTAAATAAGCTAGTTTGTTGAAAGTTTCAGAAATAGATTAATTATTATTATTATTATTATTATTATTATTATTATTATTATTATTATTATTACTTGCAATGCTACAACCCTAGTTAGAAAAGCAGAATGCTATAAGCCCGAGGGCTCCAACAGGGTAAATAGGCCATTGAGGAAAGGAAATAAGGAAACTACAAGAAAAGTAATTAACAATATCGTATTTCACGAAGTCAAACAAAGCTTTTTGACGAAGTTGTAAGATTTACTGACAGGTTTCACTAGTATTTTGTTCGCGCTTTATTTTTTCGTAGATTTTCATCCCCTTTATATTATTGCTTTTTTTTTTTCTAGAATGGAATATTTTAAGAACATATATTTCATATATAAACTGTTTAAAGCGCGTAGATTTTAAGAACATATATTTCATATATAAACTATAAAAAAACAAGAAGAAAAATACGATAAAAGCCCGAGCCCGAGTGTACCCTGAAGCAAGAGAACCCTACCACAATACTGTAGAAGACCATGGTACAGTGGCTATGGCTCTGTCCAAGACCAGAGAACAATGGTTTTGATTGAGGAGTTTCTTTTTCCTAGGAGAGCTGCTTACCTTAGTTAAAAAGTCTCTTCTCCATGATCGTCAGATGTAACTAGTCCACTAAGGGACAGAGGCCTCAGACATGTCCATCCACTCCCGTCTGTTCATGGTTTCTTTCTTCGCCTGCTTCTTTTTGCAGTTTCTAGGGATCAATTCTCTTATACATATATATGTATATATATGTGTTTATATATATATATATATATATATATATATATATATATATATATATATATATGTGTGTGTGTGTGTATGTATGAATGTTATATATGTATGTATGTGTGTGTATATATATATATATATATATATATATATATATATATATATATATATATATATATATATATATATAATATTTGTCACTATGCTGGAGGAAGGATCAGAAAAACGAAATTCTTGGACTAGCGCTTTCGTATTGTCATACCTCTTCAGGTACCTTCAAAAACCTTCTCATCTTACCCTTCCACAATAATTTCTTGACAATTCCTAAATTAATGAAAGTTTTTAATGTTAATGTTATTTTTAAAAAGGTACTTTAAAGGATATGTTAATTAGAAATTCACCTGTACAAAGCAATGGATGTGTTTATGAAATCCCATGTAATCAATGCAATAAAAGATATGTAGGACAAAGTGGTAAAGACCTTGAAACGAGACTAAAACAACACAGATATAATGTTCGAACAGGAAACCAAACAAGTAGTTTGTTTCAGCATATGAATAACCATAATCACACTATTAATTGGAAAGGGGCAAAAGAAATTTTATATTGTAAGGACATAACAAAACGAAATATCATTGAATCATGCATCATAAAGAAAAAACCGTGTAAAATTGATCAACAATAGCCCAGGAATGTATAAACTTGATGAACTACTTATAAACAATGTATTTAAACAATTGTCTTTTTTAAACTAGCTGTAATTTTTAAACTCACTGATTTTTAAACTATCTATAATTTTAAACTAGTTGTGTGCTAATTTTTTATGTTATTGTATTATTTCTTGTTTACTGCTGTCGCAAAGGTGACTTTGATCCTGTACTTAACTTTGTATCAATTGGACCTGAAGAGGTATGACAATACGAAAGCGCTAGTCCAAGAATTTCGTTTTTCTGATCCTTCCTCCAGCATAGTGACAAATTTATACATCGCATGCCTCAGCGATAGATCGTCAATATATATATATATATATATATATATATATATATATATATATATATATATATATATATATATATATATATATATATATATATATATATATATATATTGTCGATAGTTTGATAGCAGCGGGCAAAGAAAGTTAACGATGTTTCAGATTTTTAATATAATGAAATTTGGTATTCATATTCGTGATTAGCAGACCAGTAGGCAACCCAATACCAATTTTTTTTTTTTTTTTTTTTAGAAAAGTGTTGATTAAAGGATGAAATAGAAATGGCTAAATAACAGTAACACTATGACCATGACTATACACTAATTCACGAGTCTACTTGCTATGCTTCTATGGAATTCTGCGGGAGATCTGTAATTTCGACGAAAAGGGGGAGGAGGGAAATCTGAAATAGAGCGATAACTAATTGGAAACGAAAATTGGGAGGAAGAGAATTGCTAATGTACGAAGAAGAGAGCTACAAGGGTAGTAGAAGACAAAGCAGAAACGAAAAAGAACGGGAAATACATAATTAAATCTATGAATGTTAAGAAAAACTAACTAGAAAAGTTTGAGTAGATGTTAAATCATTTGATAGATTCAGGATAAGGAGATTTACAATAGTCTATATTTGCAATATACTGAAATTCTGCCTTTCTGTTCGCGATTAGCAAAGTAAAATATTTCATTATTCCCCTTTTGAAGGATAATCCAATATGATCCGTTTCCTTGCAAATATTTTTTTTTTTTTTTCGAAAAAAAATTGAAAGCAAACTGAAGAGTGTATTATTGAGTGAGCACAGATATAATTGGTTTTATAATATAAATGATGCTTATACACGTTAAGGTACACGCTTCGTATGTGTATGTGTATATTGTATATTTGTACAAATAAATTATAATTTTAGTGGCAAAATATATTATGGCTATATCTAATGATGATGAAAAAGTTAAATTTTGAGCAATACTCATTAATGTAGAGAGAGAGAGAGAGAGAGAGAGAGAGAGAGAGAGAGAGAGAGAGAGAGAGAGAGAGAGAGAGAGAGAGAGAGAGAGAGAGAGAGAGAGAGAGAGAAAATTTTAAGGAAATGCCACACCACGGTTGAATACGTCATTTTCCCAATGGAACTTCCTCGTGGAGTCGATCTGATATATTCCAAGTCACCACCCCAAGCCATATACCTTCGGCTCCTGCTGTCCCTCCCCCTTGTGCTGCCCCGGGGGTGGGGGTGACCCCTGGTATCATTGTGACCTCTGGGAATCTCACTCATTGTCACCGTCGCTACCTCATCTTTAGATGAAGTACGGAGAAGCCAACAGCAATGGATCCAGTAAATGTTTTTTTTTTTTTTTTTCAATGAGTTTTTATTTTATTTTATATTTTATTTACTATTGCCAGTATTTGTTTAGCTTAGGGTTGATATAATGGCTAGTTCGATGTATTATGAGATAACGTGTGAATACAAATATCATTATGGTATTTTTTAAAGTAATTATACGACGATATTCGAACTTTACTTTGTCCATTGGTTTTCAGTGTTATTGAATTTAGTCTTATTTTCTGTACGGAAATATTATATATATATATATATATATATATATATATATATATATATATATATATATATATATATATATATATATATAGATAGATAGATAGATAGATAGATAGATATAGACAAAAATGGAGCCATGAACACAGGAACTATTTTACACCTAAATGGGAAATTTAATCCCTTAGGAATATCTCCACCGTCATGCAGATTTAGATGATATACTTTCTTAATCATTTATCTCTTCCAGTTTTATATCACCTTTAATCATAACACTAAACTAAGTTTACAACACAGGTAAATCAATTATTGTTCTTTCAAATTTCGATACTTATGTAATTTGGTGTGTCAAATGTTGATAATTATGTAATTTAGTTTCTAAAATTTTGAAAATTATTTGATATAATCTGAAAGTTTGATCATTATGTAATTTGGTGTCTAAAATTTTTGATAGATATATAATGTGGTGTCACAAATTTTGATAGTTATGTAAATTGGTGACTCAAATTTTGATGATTATGTAAATTGGTGTCTGAAATTTTGAAAATTTTGTAATTTGGTGTAAAATTTTGATAGTTATGTAATTTGGTTTCTCAAATTTTTATAGTGATTTTATTCCTGACAATTCAATAGGAGCCAATTTAGAGATAACGTGTTTAATTGACATTGATTTTAATGTGGAATATTTTCTATCCATAAACATCGTTCTTTTATATCCAATAACAACAGGTGAAAAAAGAAATACCATAGATGAGCAACATACAGTGTAGCAGGAAATATATGGTGCATACATAAAATTTACAAAAGGAATTGTAAAATAGAAAATAGCTGATGATCGGATAAGAAATCAAGCAAAGGAAAAGAAAGCATATAAGATAAAGTAAAGCAAAAATGACGTCCTAAACATGATAAAAGGGAAAATTACCAATAAGAGAAATATATAAATAAAAAATACCATTTAAAGAAACTTCATAAAAAAATATGCTTCGTAAAGTGAGACTTCAAAAAACCTAATTACTTAGTTGCTATATCACCATCATCTCCTACGCCTATTGACGCAAAGGGCCTCTATTAGATTTCGCCAGTCGTCTCTATCTTGAGGTTTTAAATAAATACTTCTCCATTCATCATTTCCTACTTCACGCCTCTTAGTCCTCAGCCATGTAGGCCTGGGTGTTCTAAAACTATTCTAGTGCTTTGTGGAACCCAGTTGAAAGTTTGGTGGACTAATCTCTCTTGGGGACCATCTCCATCTACCCCTCACGATAATCTCATTCACATATGGCATTCGAGCAATCTCTCTTATAGTTTCATTTCTAATCCTGTCCTGCCATTTAACTCCCAATATTCTTCTCAGGGCTTTGTTCTCAGAGCTACTAATCCTGTTAGGTATTGTTTCAATGACATACCATTGTCTTTCTGTAACACATTTCTCACTTAACTGACATAAAGCTATATAATGAAATTCTTTAAAGGAACAGAGAATTACTAACGCATCATTAATTATCCATAAATTGGAAAATAAAGTGAATCAACAGCAAACGAATTAAAAAAACATGATACGATTAAGTTCCAAATTCACAAGTCTTAATAAAATCCTCATTGCAAGGGTTCCTCTCTTTCTATCTTTCTCTGTTGCAATACTTTCGAGCTCTAAGGTAATTAATTTTCTTTGCTGACTTCACAACATTTGTCTCAGTCTTAGTCGTTCTCCATGACCGTATTTACAGAAGAGCTCTTCTTTTTATTAGGCTTTAACATTATAGACCAAAATAAAATGTGCACTGTATATCACTTGTCAGTTTCTTGTAATAAGACAGTTCAGAGAATTTTTCTTATGCATTTTTATATTAGCCTTTGATTACTTTGAATTAATAACGAAGGCACGGATGTGTTGTCTCAAACACAGATGGCATATTCTTCTGTTTTGTTCTGCAAATGTTTGCCTGTATGATAGTACTCGAATTGTTATAGAAATTGCAATCAATAAATCAGTCCTCTTGATGATGATGTAGACGAAACCGGTTAAGATTTACTCACAATTTACCTTTTTCCTTGTGGTTTAGTGCATATACTTTATATATAGTCCTACTCGTATATGACATATATATATATATATATATATATATATATATATATATATATATACATATATATAATGTATATATAAATATATATATATATATATATATATATTTATAGATATAATATATATAATATGTATATATATATTATATATATAATGTATATATAAATAAATAAATATATATATTATATATATATATATATATATATATATATACATATGTATATATATACATATATATAATGTATATATAAATATATATATATATATATATATATATTATATATATATATATATATATATATATATATTATATATATATATATATATATATATATATTATATATAAATATATATACACATACGTATATATATATAATGTATATATATATATAAATGCATATATGCATTTGCGTGTACTGTATGGTTTAGAAGCCCCCAACGATCTCAACTTTGATTTCCATGCATGCTTTTGTAGCTACAGAGCCTCAACTTGTGTTTAGAAATTCCTATAATTAATTATATCCCCAAAAATTAGGCTTAATTACCTCGTTCTTGTTTATCTTTTCAATTTTGAAGGTCTGATGAAACATATACTTTTCCTCTGCCAAATATTTTCCGCATTTGTTTTGTTTTAAAGATATTGCTGACTCAAATTTCGTTTCATTTCTTCCATTCTATTCCGCCACCCTTCCCTTCCCTTCCTCTTGATGCAGATTTCCCTTATCTCTTTAGCACGACCTCTAAACAACTAAAGAGGCCCCTGAGACACGCTCGTGGGTGAAGCCCCAAGGGAGGCCCTCGGAGCCATCCATGGCTACATCAATCATTCCCCTTGGTGCTGGAGGGAAGGATACGGTCGAGTTCCTTTGACTCTGTCCTAACTATGTAGTGCTGTGCGATGAGTTGCATCCTGCCATAGGAGGTGGAGCAAAGGGGAATATTGTTGCATTTAAAAACAAGAGAATTCAGAATTCTGTTGAATATTTTTCAAAAGTAGAATGTCGCTGAAATAAAGAATTAGAGAAAAGGGAATATTTAGAATACTTGCGAAGGGTAGAATCATACTGAAATTAAGGACATATGGAAATCTATTAGGTAGTTTTGAAGTGCAGATTTTTACTAGAACGAAGAACAAAAGAATAGGGAAACATGCAGAGTAATTAGAGAAAAGAAAATGAGAAGGTGGAAATATTCAGAATATTTGTAAAATCTTTTGGAGAGAGAGAGAGAGAGAGAGAGAGAGAGAGAGAGAGAGAGAGAGAGAGAGAGAGAGAGAGAGAGAGAGAGAGAGAGAGTTAATAAACTAGGATATTTGTAAATTCATAAGGTGAAAAATATAGCTAACTTATACTTTTGGATATATTTGATGGGTCAAAAATAGCAATTCACCAAACAATAACCATGAATCAACTAAATAAAAAGCACAAATGCAATGTCATCTGCAGAGATATCTCTAAGACATTTGGTAAAGTATGGCATGACGGCCTCAAATATGAAATAATCCAATTGGAACTACCAATAATAATGGAAAACTCCTCTCAAGCTACATAAAAGACACAACTGTTAGAATACGTAGCAGAGGTGGGAATCTGGGAGAAACAATAGATATAAAAAGTGGGGTACCACACGGGGGCATACTATCCCCAACACTGTATAATCTACACAGCAGATATGCCAGCCACCCCCGAATATGCCCTAAACTATGCCTATGCAGATGACATAATATAATTAATAATGCATCCTACGAATTCCAAAAGATTTTTTAAAGTAAAAACAGAAAGAGAGATTAAAAGAATAAATTATTGCGAAAACAAGTGTAAAATAAAAACAAATGGCAACAAATTCCAACTCTTATCAGTATCAAATAATAAACCAACACCAATAACAGTAAACAACATAAATGTTCCATTTAACAACGAAGTTAAAATCTTTGGTCTCTATCAAAAGAACTGTCATAAGCTGCCATATCAAACAAAAACTCCAATTGGCAAAACACCGAAAAGGAATATTAAAACGTTTCAAACTATTGGATAAAAACAAGAATAATCTCTACAAAAGCCTAATAAGACCTCTATTCGAATATCCAATAGCAACAGCATGCACATGGGCTCAATGAAAGATGAAAATCCTACAAAAAAATAAAAAAGTGAAACATAAGAAACATATATGGCCAACAACAACAACAACAACAACAACAACAACAACAACAACAACAACAACAACAATAATAATAATAATAATAATGATAATAATAATAATAATAACAAATGAAAACAACGATTCACTTCATAACATATAAATTTACAATCTTGATCCAGTAAACGTCAGGTACCATAGAAGAGCCACACAAGCCTGGGAAAGATTCAAAAACATTTACCCAGAACTTGCAACAACGAGTGAGGAAATAACACACACAAAACGAGCATTCCTTTTGTAAAAGGTTAGCTCAGGACGACCCAAATCCAGAGTATTGAAATAAAACAATAAAACAAAAGTAGACAAACAAATAACTAAACAAGGCCCAGAAAAGGAATAACCACGAAAATACAATTCCCTCGGAGGGTGGCAAGAGGACTCACCTCCTGGAAGTCCACAGGGCATGATGTTGGCAGAAAAATAAACCAACAACAAAGAGCTATTGGGTCTGCCCCAATCTTTTCACCTCCCACTGTACTCCAATTTAACACTTTCCTTGCAATCCTGATTCCCCCCTCCCCTCCCCCACCTATCCTATTCCCCTATACTTTCTGTAGTTGTAAAAAGATAGAAAGAAGAGTGACTGCAAATAGGAGGAAGAATGGTTAGTAAAAGGAAGCTGATAGGCGAAGAGGGAAATCTACAGAATAATCCCTAGAAGTAAAAATTAAAACAATAAGAGAGGGGGACTGCAAGTATTGGAGAGGGAATAAAGATGAAGTAAAGCAAAGACATAAAAAGAAGGAAGATCAATTGAATAAGAAGGGTAAAGGGAGCTAAAGGACAGAAAAAAAGTGTACAAAGCAAATTAAGGAAATTGGAGAAGAAAAGATAAAAGACGAATATAAAAAAAGCGAATGGGGAATAAGTAAGTGTTTGGGAAAAGTAAGGAATGTTGAGGAATGTACTGATGAATATGGTTTTGGAAATGAGCGAATCAGCAAGAATGGGGGAGATGACAAATTAATGGAAATTGGAAGGAAACTCTTGTGCAGGAAGAAGGTAATCAGTATCTTGGCCAGATGAAAATGATAAATGATGATAAAAAGAAAAAAAGTTACTGAAAGGCTTAAAACTTTAGAGGAAAGATGAACTGAAAAGATAATACATGAGAGAAAGATTGATTATGTCTGCAAAGAAAAACGGCCGTGCTTTCAAGAAGCAAGATATTAAATTGTCAAGAAGTAAAATACATAATTGAATTTCAGGACATTCTCCTCCTTCAGCCACATACTGTAGCCACTTACAGTTCAGTTTCATCAAAAGGAGGCGTGTCTTAACTTGCATAAAACTCCCGATAGTAATGTGAAACTGATGGTTCACTAAAATGACTGATTACTCGACCTTCAAATTACCCTAGACTACGTTTAGATGCTAATTACCTCCGACAATGAATTTGGAAGGAGGTTATGTTTTCGTCCCTGTTTGTGTGTGTGTGTATGTTTGTGAACAACTTCTAGACCACAATTTTAATCGTAATGAAACTTGCAGTGATTAACTGTTAAGTAAAAAGCTGGAAATGATTAGATTTTAAAAGGTCAAGCTCACGGTCAAGTAAAATGTCAAATGCACGTAATCAGCCATACGTTTGGACATCGTTGCCACAGACTTCAAACTTGGTTCATGTGAAGAGACCTGAAATAAAAAAGCATTTTTCTCGATGTTGCTTTTGACCGTCCTTGCTCAGTCGGATACTTAAATGCTCATTCCACTTATAACAAAACTACTTTATCTGTATCAGTCATTTATCATTTCCTATTCATAATACATAATTCCAAATAGAGATATTACAGCCACTTTGTCTTGGATCGATCGCTCGTGCATCTCATTGGTGTTCTTATGTAAACAACGACTATCGTTATGATACATTCGTAAGTCACATTAAACTTAGAAACCTTCGTAAAACTACGGTCTTTTCGATAATATAAGAAAGAAACACCTGCTATAATTCAAGACAAGTGACGAATTGACGAGCACAGGAGAGACCCAAATGAAATTATTTTCCAATGCAAAAAACCGTATTGCTGGGTAGAGACGGACATTGAGTAGTAAGATATGGTATTTTTTTCATTGACATGAATTGGAACGACCTTGTCAAAGACCTTTATACACAGTCGTGAACCTTTTATTATATAAGGAAAAGAGTAGTTTAACCGATCACATCACAATACTAACGAAGATGGTATTAAGACCAGAGGCTATTTTTGCGTAATTCGAATCATGTGATTACTCATTCCTGTGAATTAACATTAAATATATTAATCCTAGGATTAACAGAATTCGATAAAGATTATGAAAAGCAGTTGCAAACTAGTCTGATTTTTCTTATGCGAGCAATCGTTCCCCTACTTCATTAATTTATCAAATGTTATGAAGAATCACGCTGCAATGACGGTATCCCAACATAACCGCTCAAATATTGCCTTGGGTAATATACGTTTTACCAACTATTCAATGTGTATATAATTCCTCTATTTCTTTAGAGATCTTACTCCTCGTGCACGTAACACCACAATTTCATTTAAAATTATCAAATATTCTTTTATTGGGCCTCTTTCTCTTTCAAACATTTCGGATAACCAGTCTGGATTGAAAGCTAAACACTCGACCAACACCTTTATCAGTCACTTGAAAGAATTAATGTTATACTATATGTGATAGAATGAGCTTCACAAAAGGGGTACATCCTTTCTAGACGGCATAATGACCTCTGCCAATGAAGTTGGGAGGAGGTTATGTTTTCGCCCCTGTTTGTACATTTGTCTATTTATGAACAATTTCCTGGCCATAATTTTACTCATGGAGTAGTGAAAATTTCGGGGATTAATTGTCATGTTGAGACGTGGAATTGATTCAAAATTGCAATCCTAGGTCAAAGGTCGACCGAAATAAGCTGCCATGTATGAGGTCTGCACTCAAAGTGCTTTCCTAATTAAATAGATGATTCTGCACAGCTATTCTATATCGAAGGGGGGGGGGAGGGGGGCATTTGCATACGCCTTTTCTTCTCCCAACTGGTGACCATGAGACGTCTTAATGTTCTTTAGAATGGCATTCACATGTGTCTAACAAACACGCATGGTAACAATTGTTCTTGTTCTTCAGAATTGTTCATAGAAAAAAAAGGAAACTCCTCATAATGCATCCTCCAGTGAGTTTTGTTCAGCCTTGATCTCTAGACTATGGAATAGCAGAAACTTTCTAATTCAAAACAACATAATCAATGAAGCTTGAACATCAAAGTTATAGGAAGTTAGACTTGTATCTTAATGACGGGGCCCAAAAGTGTTTACTTTCCAACTACGAGGGACCTGAATTGTTTTATATATTTATTATTATTATTTTTATTATTATTATTATTATTATTATTATTATTATTATAAAATGGCTGTTAAAGAGGCCTATATAGTTTTTTTGTATGATCCTTTGATGTTTCCAAAACTAATTTATTTTTTCCACTATACGCCACTGTTAACTCTTGTGTCGCGAATAGGCTTAGCAAGGAATCTACAGTTGATTCTTATTGTAGTCATCCCGACTAAGGCAAAAGGCCGAATGAATATATATATATATAATATATATATATATATATATATATATATATATATATATGTGTGTGTGTGTGTATATATATATATATATATATATATATATATATGTATATATATATATATATATATATATATATATATATATATATATATATATATATATATATATATATATATATATATGTATGTATAATGTGTGTGTGTGTTTGTGTTCATACAAGCCACAAAAACCTCTTAATATCGGCATCAGAATCTATTATCAAAAAGTTAATTCATCATTGAGCCTCTGATCCCGCCGAGGCAGAGTGAATTCGATTAAGAGGTATTTGTGAATATATGAAAATCACAATTAAATATGAAAAATTATCATATATATGTTTGTGTATGAGAGAGAGAGAGAGAGAGAGAGAGAGAGAGAGAGAGAGAGAGAGAGAGAGAGAGAGAGAGAGAGAGAGAGATTAGTATCTTTTCCTAATTATCTCATTTGTATTTTAGGTACATGAATTGTAAGCATGTCTTGTCATTGAACATTTATTTGCGAATTTGAAACCAGAATTATTTTTATTCTCACCCTGCAGCAAAACTGTAGTTTAAATAAGCTTGTTGAGAACTAGCAAAACTGGGAACTCGAACTGTGTTCCGTTCTACTAAGTGTGAAATTGTGTGTAATTAGGCGGTTTGACGTATGTGGGGGAAACATGGCACAATGGAAGTACCTACTTGTTCATTATTTACTTCGTTTGGGATATTTGTGCAGAGAAAAAAAAAAGGATGAGAGCGTGGAGAGGAAACTGCATGTAATGTTGAAAACTTTTATTCACAGGAAAGTTAAAGTAGCATTTTAAGGTTTAAAGGCCGCTCATGAATTGTAAAGGCAATGGACAGTGATATTGCCTTATCAAGCAGGACAATACCCTAGAGACTGACCATATATACATATGATCAGCGTCCAAGCCCCCTCTCCACCCAAGCTAGGACCAAAGAGGACCATGCAATGGCTTCTAATGACTCAGCAGATAGACCTATAGGCTCCCCCAAACCTCCCATCCTTAGCTCAGGAGGATGGTGAGCTTGCAGCGATTAAAGGAACTAACGAGTTTGATCGGGACTCGAACCCCAGTCAGGCAATCTCCAGACGAGGACGTTACCACCAGGCCACCACAACCCTTCCAGTTATGGAAGTGCCCTAAGTACTGCTGTTAGGCAAATAATAATTCTTATGAAAACAAAAATTCCTTTTGAATGTAGCAAGAGTCACTCTGAAATTCTGCTTATATCAAGGGAATTGAAAAACGAAATAAGATATAAAAACCGAAAATACGAGGAAAGCATGACAGAATAATAGTTGGAACTAGAGGGGCACTCAGTAGAGTGCAGACCCCCGCCGCGGCAGCTTATTTCTGGATCTTTTGCTCGAACTTAACCCTTAAGCTTAACATGTATTAATTGGCGTGGATTTTTATGCACTCAAATATGAACCAAGTTTGAAGTGTCTGTGACAACGATGTCCAAACTTATGACTGATGACGTTAATTGGACATTTTACTTGACCGTGACCTTTACCTTTGACCTTGTCCTTCCAAAATTTATTAATTTCCAGCGTTTTACATAGCAGTTAATCCCTGCTAGTTTCATTACTCTACGATTAAAATTGTGGCCAGGAAGCTGTTCAGAAACACAAACACACACACACAAAGAGGTGCTAAAACATAAATTCCTTCCAACTTCGTTAGCGGAGGTAGTAAGGAGATATAAAAACCAAAAATACGAGGAAAGCTTGACAGGGAAATATAGTTGGAATAATAGTGTCTTCGCAAAAAAAAAAAAGTAATAATAATAATGATAATAAATTACCAGTTCAAGTATAAATAAAACCAATTTGGTGAGTGATAAAAAGTAAGTGCGATTTGCCTATTCGCATATGTTGATATATTTGTGGGGAAAGAACAGTAATATTTGAAGATTGTCAGGTTTTTAGAAATGGGTTTCTTTATGACTAGCAAAACAGATAGAGCTTTAAGAACAATACACCTCTGATAGGTAACAGTAAGGATATCCTCCAACTACAAGTGAAAAAAAAATAATCGAAAAGACCCTATAGATGAATTACTGAATGTGACTATTGACAAATCATAAGATATACTTGTAAATTGTCGTTAGATGATGGTGATTTTATCTAGATATCGTAAAGCTCATGTTGCAGATGAAGAGAAAAAAAACTGGACGAAGAGTGATACAAAAAAAGTTGAGTAAAGAAAGTCAGAAGGAACTTCGCAGAAGTTTATTTTGAAAATGCAGCGGAAAAGGTTTGGGAATAAAAATGTGAAAGGTGTTAAGAGGGACTTTTATCCGAGTTGCAATTGGTGAGAAGTAAATAAATCATTTTAAATTCATTATTGAATAAGCGAATTGTATGGCTGAAAGATATAATCTTAAGTTATAAAGTTACTAACTTATTACAGACAGAATGCATGCCCAGAAATGAAAATAGAAGCAAGATGGAGTCAGTTTATATTTAATTATCATTTTGTAAAAACAGTGATGCAAAATGTTTTCAAATAAAAGATTGTTCCACACTATTTGCTCTATTTCATTAAGCTTTGCGTG
>NC_090752.1:11770619-11780619 GCF_036898095.1 Palaemon carinicauda
CCCAGGTGATCTGCTGGACGGGTGATCGAATCCCGCTCAGACTCAAGAGTTTCTTGTTGTAATGTCTGCAATCTCACCATCCTTGTAAGCTAAGGATGGGGGTGTTTGGGGGAGCCTATAAGTCTACCTCCTGAGTCATCAACAGCCATTGGCTGGTCCTTCCTGGTCATAGCTTGGTGGAGAAGGTCTTGGGCACTGATCATATGTATACTCTATATGGTCATTCTCTAGGGAATTGTATTGTCTCTAGGACATTGAAGGTGTCCCATGCCTCTGCCATTCATGAGTTACCTTTAAACATTAAAACCTTTCTAATGTGTCTTTCACTTCCGTTATCCAAGCGTTTTAAGGCATTTTTTGGACACTTCTGAGTCGTATATATTTTTTCACAAACTTATTGTCGTCATTTCTCTCCATAAGGCCGAATCATCCCTTCTCCAATGATTAATCAGCTACTACTTTGAATGGCCACATTTCTCATTTTAACGCTTCCTAAACCATATGTACTGCTTAAACAGTTCACTTGAAGTGAATGCGTACTACATTTCATTATAAGCGACTGTTGAGTGTCTATTATTGTTGAAACAATAAACAAATTCAGTTGTAAAAAGTAAAATGTAGAGTTTATGTTAGCTTATTAGAAACGTTTCTGCCTGTTGATCTATTGGACAGTGGTTCGAGACCTTCACAAGCTCGAACGTTTCTGTTAGTGTCTGCAACCTCACCATCCTTGTAACCCTATAGGTCGGCCTACTGAGTCATCAGCAGGCATTGCCTGGCCCTTTCCGGTATTAACATGGGTGGAGAGGGGCTTGGGTGATCCTCATATGTGTACATGGTCAGTCTCTGGGTCATTGTCACTCCCTTGCTTCTGTCATTCAAGAACGACATTTACCACGTAATTCTTATACAGACGCAAAAACTGTATTTTTGGGGTCCTTTTTTTTTACGGTATTCAGGTTTGATAATTTTAATTTATGCAAAGAATTCCAAATCCATCAAATTATTGCAATTGCATCCTTAAACATCTTATCTTTTACGTTACGTGAAGCCTGAATTTAACATTCCAATTTTCGTTTCATAAAACCTTTAGGTTACAAGTGCTATAAACTAAACCGTATTAGTAAATATAAATCCACTTATCGCATCACTGCACTAGGAAGAACCAGCATCCATTTTCTTGCCTTAGAAATTCCAAAACATATTTTCGTTATGTACGCGATGGTTAAAAAAAAAAAAAAAAAAAAATCTTCCAGAAAATAAGCAGGCTTATCTTCTCTTCTCCCATAGGCCTATCTGTCGCCGCATCTCTTGTTTACACACGAACAAACTAACAAGTCCTGAAGGCCTCTCTCTTCCAAAATTCCCCATTCGGAAGGAGGCTGTAACTTCTTTCCCCTCTTGTTTCTGGTAAGCATTCGGAAACTAAGGGCCTAATGAAACTCAGGTTTCGTATATCTCATCTTGCGAATAATTACACGGGTAAACAACATTCAACCGTCGAAGGTAATTATTTTCTTGCGCATAAAGGAATACTGTTTATAGTATGTTCAAATATTTACCTTACAGAAGAGATTCGAGTAAAAATTTGGTACATTGGTAATATTACGCTATACTTTATTTGCAGAGACTATGTGTCGATTATTTATTTATTTGTTGATTTATTTATTTTTTATCCATCTATTTTATATGTTTATCTTAAGTTACTAATTTACTCAGTATCTTCTTGATTTTGTTAGTGGCATTTCGAGATCATGGATTTTCATTAACAAAAACAAGCGCGTAGGGATCTTGGCATTTTTTATGATTGCTATATTTTTAGGGTTTTGTTGGACTATTGGAAACGTCTCTGCCTGGCACTTGCTGGACTGGGGTTCGAAGCCCCACTCAAGCTCGATAGTTTCTTTAGTGTCTGCAACCTCACCATCCTTATGAACTAAGAATGGAGTGCTTGGGGGAGCATATAGGTCTACCTGCCGAGTCATCAGCAACCATTGCCGGGCCCTTCATGGTCCTAGCTTGGGAGTAGAGGCACTTGGGTGCTGATCATATGTGTATATGGTCAGTCTCTAGGCTAGGGCATTGTCCTGCTAGCTAGGAGAATGTCACTGTCCCTTGCCTCTAGCATTCATGAGCGTTGTTTAACCATTTAAACACGTATGTTGTGTTTATTTTACAATAAATTTCTTTAGTGTGCAGAAAAACATGTATATTTGTTGCTATTATTTTTCTCATTTGATATGAAGTGACTTATTATTTCTTAAAGATACCTACCCGTAGTTTTTAATGCAAATCTTTTACGTAAATCATTTAAACGTGTTGTTTTACTTCAGCCAAATTCTCCAGTAATACAATAACCTATTTTGGTCTAATGTAACTATAATAGAACCCTATAATGTAACTGTGATATACACTAAGTTTCAATATCCGACCAAAGAATTACCATTTTACATGAAGGAGTCCTATTTTGTATTTACAAGCCTTGTGGTGTGACTTGTAATTTTATACTATTTACATTTTACTTTAAACTTGTAAAGAGGACTTAGTCTTGACAATTTATTATCCAACTGTAAATAATAAGCAAAAAATGAAGCCTACAAAAGCTGATGCACGTACTCATACACAATTAGGAATGAAATCTTATTAAAAGTATGCGATTAGATATATTTAATGTGATTACCCTGTCTAGAGATAACTTGAGACAAATATTTCTGAGAGAGAGAGAGAGAGAGAGAGAGAGAGAGAGAGAGAGAGAGAGAGAGAGAGAGAGAGAGGAGGAGAGTGGGGGGTTGGCTTCGCTCTTGATTTCGAAAACTGAGGAGGTTAGATATAGATTATTTTGTTCGTCAGTTTCTCTTATATATTTTCCGGTCTCGTGTCCAAATGATGGAAGGTAAGGGAAACGCTATTGTCTGTAAAGACTAAATTCTCATACCCTTTGAAAAGTACATTTGTCTAGAACCCTGTAACTTCTATGTAATGCGTCTGTTTTCAGTAATATTCATATCACCAATTTCTGAATGTATTACAAGATTTACTTGTAGCAGCCCAGTTCGAACTTGAAGGATCTATTTTATTCAAATGATATTTTCTTCATATGTTTGAATCTCTACCATAAAAGTATTTCACTTATCCATTAGTCCCATTCAACAGCAAACAACTTAATACTACCACTAGAGTTATGGGCTCCTTTGACTAGCCAAACTACTAATATATTGGATCCTTCTCTCTGGTTACGGTTCACTTTCCATTTGCCTACTTATACACCAAATAATCTGGCCTATTCTTTACAGATTCTCCTCTGTCTTCACACCTGACAACACTGAGATTACCAAACAATTCTTCGTCACCCAATGGGTTACCTACTACACTGTGATTGTTCAGTGGGTACTTTCCTCTTCTCTTTAGCTATGGCAAGCAGCTCTTCTAAAACGACACTCCAAAATCCAACCATTGTTCTCTAGTCTTGGGTAGTGCCATAGCCTCTTTACCATGGTCTTCCACTGTCTTGAGGTAGTTATCTTGCTCGAGGGTACAACCGGGAACACTTGTTTTGTTAAGTTCTTATTGTTTGTATATAAAATATTTATTTTAATGTTGTTAGTGTTCTTAAAATATTTTATTTTTCCTTGTTTCTTTTCCTCACTTGGCTATATTCCATGTTGGGGCCCCTGGGCTTATAGCTTATTGCTTTTCCTACTAGGGTTGTAGCTTAGCAAGTAATAATGATAATAGTTTATCTTTTGAAAGATTGTACAATATATATATATATATATATATATATATATATATACTGTATATTTGAAGAGTTTATCACTTACGAAGAACACCCATATTTCATGGAGCGTCGAGCTTATTTTGCGAAAGTATGACTGGCTTAATTTTACATCTTATCAGCAAGAAATAAACATTTTTTTTTATCCTGTTGATAAGGGACATTGATTGAGAAAAACTTATTGCTGTTTAGAAGTATGACTGATATGCAGTAACCACTTCAACTTGGTTTTAGTGATTCTTTACTACATGAATTAGATCCAAGTATTATGATTTTATGCTCTTAACAATGTATGTTAGAAGGCAGTGTGCCTTACATATTTAGTTACTTCCGTTTATGTCATTACGATGAGAATTGATTATGAGCTATCATTTTAACAAGGGAAATTTTGCATTAAAAATAAAAAAAATTTCAGGAAGAAAGGTTTCCACATATTTTATTGAAGCTTTTCAAGAAATTTATTTTAGGGATCTGAGGAAAAATTATTTAAGAAATACTCAACGGTATGCAGTAGGCGAGTAAATCTAGATGTTTTACAAATATTAGAATATTTAATATTTTAAGAACTCATGTGAAGCAATATTAAAGAATCACACAAAATAGTCCAGTAAATGTAGAAAAGTATTTCCTGCGTTTTCCTAATTTATGTTAAGTGTGATTTTAGATTATTGTATTGCTACTCTGACAAAATATACCAGGAAAATTGCAATATTTTCAATTAACATCAAATACGTGGGCCAGAAATTATCGCATAAAAATATTATTAAACTTTTGATAGATGGTTATCTTAATACATCCTACACGTCTACCTCTTCTAGTCACTGATATCTCTATCTCTAGTTAATGATATCTTTATCTCTAGTCACTGATATCTTTATCTCTAGTCACTGATATTTCTATCTTTTGTCACTGATATCTTTATCTCTAATCACTCATATCTTTATCTCTAGTCACTGATATTTCTATCTTTTGTCACTGATATCTTTATCTCTAGTCACTGATATCTCTATCTCTAGTCACTGATATTTCTATCTTTTGTCACTGATATCTTTATCTCTAGTCACTGATATCTTTATCTCTAGTCACTGATATCTCTATCTCTAGTTACTGATATATTTATCCCTAGTCAATGATATCTTTATCTCTAGTCACTTATATCTTTATCTCTAGTCACTGATATTTCTATCTTTTGTCACTGATATCTTTGTCTCTAGTCACTGATATCTTTATCTCTAGTCACTGATATATCTATCTAGTCACTGATATTTCTATCTCTAGTCACTGATATCTTTATCTCTAGTCACTGATATCTTTATCTCTAGTCACTGATATCTTTATCTCTAGTCACTGATATCTTTGTAGAAAAAGGACGAATCAAAATACGAGTTAGCTGGTGCTCTGATGTTTTGTCTCGTTCAATCATGTCAATATTTAAACAACCTGACTCCTGTTTCGAAGTGCGTCAAAAATCAACAGTAGATTAATGCTTGCATTTTCTCTCTCTCTCTCTCTCTCTCTCTCTCTCTCTCTCTCTCTCTCTCTCTCTCAGTAAAGAGAATTATGGTAGTATATATTTACTGCTCGTTGTAAGATCAGTTCGAAAAGATCTTGAAAAAATGGGGGAAGTAAAACATAAAAGGAAGCTGAAGAAGGGTTAAGAGGCTTGAATAAAAGACGAAAATAACAAAGAGAGAGAGAGAGAGAGAGAGAGAGAGAGAGAGAGAGAGAGAGAGAGAGAGAGAGAGAGAGAGAGAGAGAGAGAGAGAGAGAGTTGAATTGATGATTCTCTCTCTCTCTCTCTCTCTCTCTCTCTCTCTCTCTCTCTCTCTCTGTTTACCTAAATGTTGAGAGCAAAGGACTCGGGGTTCTCTCTCCTCTGCATTTGTCTGGTGTCCTCTCGTCCTAGTTGCATAAACATATTAATAAATATTCGACACACATGTCATTGCGATATTCTACCTGTTGCTGCAATATTGCATATTGATAAAGCTTAGTTTGCCATTGCAGTCGCACATGTATTTGAAACAGCTGGATCCATAGGTATGAATACAGATAAAAATGCATATATATGTATAATATATATATATATATATATATATATATGTATATAATGAGAATGGCAGATAATAGAAGGACATTAATAATAACAGAATGGGTCCCTAGAGATTTTACAAATGAACCAGGGAAAGGAAGAGAAGATATTGGATTGACGATCCAAGAAAATTTGCTGGTATAAGCTGGAATACAAGGACCATAAGCATAGCGAGTGGAAGATGTCTGAGGCCTTTTTCCTGTCGTGGACTAGTTACGTCTGATAATATATATATATATATATATATATATATATATATATATATATATATATATATGTATGTATATATATATATTTTTTTAATTATTGTGTATGACATAATATTCTTTTCATAACTTTATACATTCATATATACATGCATACAATTTTTTATAAGGAGAAATATTTCGTACGAAGAATGGTTGTTGGAATTGCATAGTTTCCAAATAAGACCACAAATGAATATTCTTGGGAAAATGGAAATTGCAATATAAAATGATTTATTGGATTATGTGTGGGTACACAGTATATCGAAAAGAAGTTGAAGCCTTTAATGTTGAGTAGTGGCTGGAAACATATCTGATCATTATTTGGTTAAAGCAGAAGATTAGGTACAATGTAAGTTGGAAATTAAAGTGGGAAATAAATGTGTGTAAATGCAGTTGAAAGAAAATGTGCACAGAGTAATAATGAGAAAATTGATGAACAACGGACAAGGGTTTATAAAGTTCTTGAAGAGGTATGGGTGTATGGGGATTTTTTTTTCCATGTTGTGTTTAAAAGGTTTAAAGATCCTCATGAATGACAGAGGCAAGGGATAGTGACAATGCCCTAGAGACTGACCACACAGTATGATCTATATGATCAGCGTCCAAGGCCCATTTCTATTAACATAATACCAGGGAAGGCAAAGCAGTGGCTGCTGATGACTCAGAAGGTAGATCATAGGCTCCCCTAAAGCCCCATCCCAAGCTCACAACGATGGTGAGGTTGCATGCACTACAAAACGCTATCGAGCTTAAGCGGGCCTTGAATCCCAGTCTAGCAGATCGGTAGACAGGAACGTTTCCAATAGGAGTGCCTCTGGATATTGAACTGATTGATTGATTGATTGTTTTGTGGTTTTCTGGCATCCTGACATTTAAGGTCATTGATGCCGATGTAGGTATTGAAGTGAAAAGGTTAGTTACTAGTGTGATGTGAAGATGAGGTGTATTGGAAAAAAAGATATGTTATTTAAGGTATAGTTGCTACTAGGAGAAAAAAACAGATAGACGAATATAAAAGGATTAGTTTACTTGACTTTTCAGAAGTGACGGCTGGTTATTTAGAAAGATTTACATACACATGCAGATTCAACTGTTCCCAAACCTTCACCTATTCCTAATTATAACCCCTTCTGACGAGGGTATAACTACTCCCTCTCCCCCTTACCCAGGGGGCGGGGAGAGACTGAGTAGTTATACGTCTTGTCGCTGAGCATGTACGGATATTATATATATATATATATATATATATATCGACCACGGTGGCATTTAATACCGAATTCTACCCTTGGGAAAATATAGCCACCCCTTATCACCAGGGTATAACTACTCCGTCTCCCCCTACCCAAGGGACGGTGAGAGATCGTGTAGTTATACGTTTTTCCGCTGAGCGTGTACGGAAATATATATGTGTGTATATATATATATATATATATATCGGCCACGGTGGCATTTGATACCTAATTCTACCCTTGGGAAAGTATAGCTACAGGAAGTTTATTTAGATAAATGATTGTGGCTGGGCAAGGATTCAAACCTATGCCCTCAGCCGAAACAATGCCTGCTGGGATGACTTTATCAATAGAGCTATCAAGAAAGTTTAATTCAAGTCCACTGTACATATTCCTGTCGAATTCAGGAATTTGTTCTTAGACTTGAAATCAATCCATGTCCACCATGATAGCTGATTAATGAGTTTGCAACACAATGGTTATTTATGATGAATATGTATCACCAACATTCGTAATTTTAATCAATGTAAATATCAAACACGATGACATTTAATACCGAATTCTACCTTTTGGAAAGTATATCCACTGGAAATTCATTTATAATGAATACATCTGGCTGGGCAAGGATTCAAACCTATTCCCTGAACCGAAACACTGCTTGCAGGGAAGACTCGGGGCATAGGTTCGAATCCTTGCCCAGCCAGAAGTATTTGTCATGAATGAACTTCCACAGGATATACTTTCGGAAAGGTAGACTTAGGTTTTAAATGCCATCGTGGTTGATATTTACATTGATTACAATCACAAGTGCTTGTGATACACACACACACACACACACACATATATATATATATATATATATAGATAGATAGATAGATAGATAGATAGATAGATAGATAGATAGATAGATAGATATATATATATATATATATATATATGTAAATCTAGACACTTGCTCTTTATCATAAAGGGGCGATTGATAGGGTAGTCAAAAATAGATAATGCGAGACAACCAGTAAGAAAATTGTAGAGTAGGGGAATAATAACTTTAACGGGAGGATAAAAAGTAGGTTTACAGAGAATTAATCTAAAAAAAAGTTTTAATGGATAAATGAATAAAAGATGTAAATGAAGAGATGCTGTTGGACGCGAATGCAGTTTTGTCGATGGAGTTTGTATCATGAAGAATTGTTGAATGTTGAGAACAGAAGTGCTTGCAAGATAGGGGTGAATTGCACAGTTTAGCGATGTTTTACAGCATGCAGATGAATCTACGATTCAGCAGGTGAAGGATGAATGTGGAAGGGACTTGTAGTTCTCTTGATCCAATCCGTTAGTGGATATGCGAAACGTCGCAGTAAGATTTAATATATATGTTTCTGTACGTGTGTTTGTATGTATGTATCTCCCCTATATAATAGAGAGCAACGGGCCTATCTATCTATGTATCTATATCTATCTATCTATCTATCTATATATATTATATATATATATATATATATATATAATCTACCCTGTCATTGCCAGACGTATCACTAAACTACTTGGTCTCTCCCCGTCCATCGTGTAGGGTGAGAGGGAGTAGTCATACCCTGGTGAGAGCGGTCGTAGTTAGAAAGGGGGAGGGGTGGGAAAGGTTGAGTGTATGCGTTAGAGTATGTACATGTCTATCTAAAATGATGGCTATATATATATATATATATATATATTATATATATATATATATATATATTATATATATATATATATATATATATAAAGTGTTATACAATATGTTGCATATATTGTATAAGATGCAGAACTAGTGGTTCTGACCAAGATAGCATAGATTTGACCTTTTCAGTGTTTTTTTTTTGTATTTTTCATTGATTTGTATAGCTTACATTGAAAGTAAATATGGCATGTAACTTCCCATGCTGATGGGTTCTAGCCAACGGTTGCTAGAAAAGTGAGTTTAGGGCTTTCTCTAATAAAAAAAGATTCCAACATATATATCACTATAAGTGCATTGAATATGTGTTTATATATTGTAAATGATCAGATAGAATAAAGCCTAAGAAGAAACAATTGTTGTGACGTAATATTATTAACTGAATAAGGTTACAGAAAAGCATTTTGATAAATATGATTTTTATTATTTAAAGAAAGAAATAGTCCTAATAAATGAACATTTGAAAATTTTGGGTGACAACAATAACAGAAATAAGAAAACAATCGAAAACAGTTAGGTTACAGAATCGGGGTTATAGATAGAAGAAAATCTCACATTTTTCATTGCAGTTCATAAAAAGTAGTTTGAAAAAAAGGCGAACCAATTTTTCCCTGGGACAAATACAAGCAAAAGCGATGCATTATTTGAGCCGGAAAAAAGTCAGAGGCCTTCTCTCTCTCTCTCTCTCTCTCTCTCTCTCTCTCTCGCTTGCACGATCAGCATTCAAAAGGATCACCAACGTATCTGGCGACAAGTTCTTGCATATTGGAATAAAGGCCTCAGGTGATCGCTTCTCTTTAGTGAAGAAATGAGCTCCTTTTATCCCCGGAGTGGCTCGCGAGGGAACGCCTGAGCCTGAGTAGGAAGCAAGGAGAGAGGCTGTGTGCCCTTTTTAGGTGATGCAAATACTAAAAGAAAGGGTTGTAAATTCTCTCTCTCTCTCTC
>NC_090752.1:11783119-11808119 GCF_036898095.1 Palaemon carinicauda
AGAACTTTTATTTTCAGACTGTATGAGAAATATTTTATCTGATGCTTAAATGAATTAACTGCGGTAAATATAACTAGATTTTCATTAGAAATATTTTGTAAAAGATAGAACGGGTAATTAGTGGGAATACTCGCCATATGAAATATTTTCTCCTTTGGTTGTGCATACGATAATGGCATTGTTTTGTTCATTGTGATTAGCTATCCTTAAGCTGACATTAGGCTTGTATAGATTCTAGCCCAAAGGGAATATGAATCATGATGTGGACCAATGGCCTATTGGAAACGTCCCTGCTTGGTGATCTGCTGGACTGGGGTTTGAGCCCCTCTCAATCTAGATAGTTCTTGTAGTGTCTGCAATCTCACCATCCTTGTCAGCTAATGATGGGGGTTTTTAGGGAGCCCATGGTCTACCTGCTGAGTCATCAGGAGCCATTTCCTGGTCCTCCATTGTCCTAGCTTGGGTGGAGAGGGGCTGGGGCGCTGTTCATGTGTATATATTTAGTCTCTAGGACATTATCACTGTTCTTAGCCTCTGCCATTCACGAGTGGTCTTTAAACCTTAAACAAAAACTTATTTTCATTTGAATAGTGCCATAGCCTCTGTACCATGGTCTTCCACTGTCTTGGGTTAGAGTTCTCTTGCTTGAGGGTACACTCGGGCACACTTCTACCTAGTTTCTCTTCCTCTTGTTTTGTTAAAGTTTTTATAGTTTTTATAGGAAATATTTATTTTAATGTTGCTACTATATTTAAATACTTTTATTTTTCTTTATTTCCTTTCCTCACTGGGCTATTTTCCCTGTTGGGGCCCCTGGGCTTATAGCATCCTGCTTTTCCAACTAGGGTTGTAGCTTAGCATTTAATAATAATAATGATAATAATAATAATAATAATAATAATAATAATTGGAATGTCTCAACATAGTATAAGGTAATATCGACATAAGACTTTCGTATCTAACTCGGTTTGCATTTTTATATCTGTGCCAAGTTAAAGTCCCTTATTTCTTTGGCAAAGGCGCAACTGGTCCCACTCTGCGAAGCGGATCGCCCGAAAGGGGAAACTCGTCTTGCGATTTGACCTCGCATCCTTCACCATCCGCTCTGAAGAGGCACAAGATCTAACGTAATGGCGCCACCATGTCGTCATTTCCTTCCCAATAGTCAACACAACAGCTGGTCATTTGTTTCGTCTGAGGGAAGACTAACTAGAGCAGGAGAGAGAGAGAGAGAGAGAGAGAGAGAGAGAGAGAGAGAGAGAGAGTGTACAATTGGATTGGGGCTCAGGGAGTTCTCGAAGATGAGAACGAGAGAAAAAAGATAAAAAGATCAAGATGACATCATCAGTACCGTAGCTTTGTTTATGTCTTCATGAAATTGGATCTTGAATGACTTCAAAACAATGTAGTTTTCATAATTTATCTTTCATATTCATTGCTATAATTTGGGCTAGATTTGTATGCTATTTGCCTAAAATCATTCTCTCTCTCTCTCTCTCTCTCTCTCTCTCTCTCTCTCTCTCTCAGTGAGAAATGTTTCTTAGAACGTGTCATTTCAATCTCTTGATAAAGGTGTCCATTTCATTCAGGATAAAAGAATTGTGTTTATTTGTTGCCTGTAAGAATTACATGGTCTCGCTGTTATTACTTGTGTCATGAATATCTTCATACGTATTTATGTAATGCGAAAAGAAAAATTAATGTTTTAAGAATCTTTTCACTGGGATAAGCAATGGCCACACGTATAATTTTAAATGTCATGTTTATCTCGTCTATATTTTTCCACACCAGAGGATGCGAATTTTCTGTTAATTTATTGTTATAGAAGTTGTAGCAGTTGCAGATTGCCTTTTGAAAGAAATCCTGGATACTAATATTTTAGGTTTCTGAATAGGATGATTTGCAACATTAGAAAATGACCAAAATATTAAGAATTGCAGGAGTTATGGAAGTTTCATACTGTTTGGAATAACGTTACTTTTTAACACCAATTGGTACGAATTTCAAGACTTTATTATTATTATTATTATTATTTTTTTTTTATTATCATCTTTTAATATTTTTTGATATTATTATTATTATTATTATTATTGTTAGCTAAACTACAACCCTAGCTGAAAAAGCAGGATGCTATAAACCTAAGGGCTCCAACTGGAAAAAAAAATAAGTCTCATGAGGAAAGGAAAGGAAATGAATTACAACAGAAGTTATGAACAATTAAAATGAAAACATTTTCAGAACAGTAACAGCATTAAAATAGATCTTTCATATATAAACTATAAAGACTTCAAAGAGAAATAAGATAGCTTAGTATGCCCGAATGTACCCTTAAGCCAGAGAACTTAAACCAATTCTATTGGAAGCTAGAATGGTTTTTAACGAAAGCTTCCTTCTTCATGGATTCTAAGGCAGTAAACTTTAGACAGAATATACGATAGCTATTTGACAGCTTCCTTCTTCACTCATCTTTTATAGACAGAAATGTAGAACTAAATTATGTAGAATTTTCTGTAGGCGTCCGGCGTTGACGAATTTCTAATATTATAATTTTCTGATAATCATTCCAACTATTCAGTGTTTTAATAATCATTCCCCTATTCTACATTGTTTTGTTACCGTTAAATTTTCCATCTGTTTTCCACTTTACCATTGTTTGAGGTGTTTGGTATCTCTAGAATTCTAGTTGTATGAAACCCTTCCAATACAACAGACTTTACCTGGTCGTTCCAATGTTCCTGATATCTGGAAATCATTCAAATTGAACGTTTATAACCATTCAAAAGTTCAAACGTGCAGCAAATGTTTTTATGTTGAACAGGCTGACATAAGTCTTTTTTATAGTTTCTATACAAATCTGTTTTGATGTTACTGTTTTTATATAATTTATTGTTAATTTTTTCTCATCGCTTATTTATTTCCTTATTTCCTTTCCTCACTGGGCTATTTTTCCCTGATGGGGCCCTTGAGGTTATAGCATCTTGCTTTTCTAACTAGGGTTATAGCTTTGCTAGTAATAATAATAATAATAATGATAATAATAATAATAATAATGTAACCCAGACGATTTCTTGATTGTATGCAACCCTTTTAATATTGCAATAATTTGTCAATTTCTTCAATATTTTAGCAGTTTATGAGGTTACAAGTGTTACAGTTGTGGCCCTTTCATGTATTCCAGTAGTTTGGGTATTTGGATTTAAGTTTCTATAAAAGGTTACACTCCCAGAAAGTTTAGATAATTATGCAAGTTGTCTCATGCAACATTGGATATGTGATTGTTAGGTTCACCATCGCTGATCAGTTGTAAGGTAGCACGTTAAATCGAGAGAGAGAGAGAGAGAGAGAGAGAGAGAGAGAGAGAGAGAGAGAGAGAGAGAGAGAGAGAGAGAGAGATGAAAATTGAAGTCTTTCTTTCATTGTTGATAGGTTTGTGGCATTTGCTCTACATAAATTTTCATTTTGTTATGAATATCGAAAAGCGCCCAAATTAAAACAAAAAGAAACGAATAACACCTGAATCTCCCATATATAACAAAGAGCAAGTGCCTTGGTATACACACACACACACACACACACATATATATATATATATATATATATATATATATATATATATATATATCTTTCCAGTCACGCCCAGCGGCATTGCCAGAGTGATAATTACTCGGTCTCTGCCAGTCCCTAGGGTAGGGGTAGATGGCGTGTGTGTGTGTGTGTGTGTGTGCATATATTATCTAAATATTTAGCTGCCATTTTTACCGGTCGCATAAAATAGTAAATTAATAACAAGGGGAAACCCCTCCCCTTCCTTAGGCCATTTTGCTAACAATATTCCATTTCATAAAACTGGCGATCGTAGCCCCGCCCCTTCTCGAAAACTTTGAATAGAAATATAATGGAAAGTAATTGGCCCTGGAGAACTTATCCAAAACAAACTTTGAAGTTACAACGTAAAATACAGAGTCGTTCTCGCATTACAACTACATCAGAATACCTAAAATATCCTAATCGAGTTCTCTAACAACAGCGAGTTTTGGTCGATCACGGTCAGTGGTTTTTCCAAACTCCCTACGCCAGATGTTAGATTTTTTTTTTCCCCGTTCTTTTCTCTTGGAGGGAATTTTAGATGATGCCCTACGGGGCCATATAAGTTACACGAAACGTTTTACTTAATTAACTATTCACAAAGAATCAGAAGAGGAAAAGGGCAAAACGAAAATTAATTCTATCTCTCGCTTAAAAATCAAGAAGAAGAAAAAAGTCCGAAGAAAGGCTCATTGGCGGCGTTCAGATTTCGAAGTTTCGGTGAAGAATATAACGTTTCTTTTTTTAACTGAAATTTTTAAGTAGCGCCGGGAATTTTCACATCTAATCTAAAGTACTTTTTATTCACAGATACAGGGAAAGTTACATTTAAAGAAATGGACGTCTTTGGGTAGGTGTGTGCGCGCTTTCTATGTCAAGTCCACAAATTTTGTATGAAAGGAAAATAAAATTAACAGAAAACAGATTACATTTACCAATATATTTTTACATTTACTGATTGGTATCAGTCTTTGTATGTGTTTGTAAGGGATGTTTAATTATATATATTTTTTTTTTTTTTTTGTCACTCATAGTCTATAGAGATGTATGGTGGTTGTTTTTTGGATCGAGTTCACAAATATTTTACGAAAGAGAAATCAAATCTAACAGAAAACGAACAACTATTAACAATATTTTTTCCTATAGTTACTGATTGGCATTTGCTTAATATTATGTATGTCAACCTGTGTATGTGTCTGTAAGTGAGAGGTGTTTTATTATTATTATTATTATTATTATTATTATTATTATTATTATTATTATTATATATATATATATATATTTATATATATATATTTATAGATATATATATTTATATATATATATATATATATATATATATATATCATCACCATCACCATCATCTCCTCCTACACCTATTGACGCAAAGGGCGTCGGTTAGATTAGTCGTCTATATCGTGAGCTTTTAATCCAATACTACTCCATTCATCATCTCCGACTTCAAGCTTCATAGTCCTCAGTCATGTAGGGCTGGGTCTTCCAACTCTTCTAGTGCCCTGTGGAGCCTAACTGAACGTTTGGTGAACTAATCCCTTGGGGAGTGTGTGTATATATATATATATATATATATATATATATATATATATATATATATATATATATATATATATATATAATATATATATATATATATATATATATATATATATATATATATATATATATATATATATATATACGTATATTTTTTTCCACCGTGTAAGAGACTGGTGGGTTATAGTGTGGGGTTACGGGTTACGCCCACCTTCCTATACTTTAGATCTCCATCACTTTCCTCTCAATATGTGCTGTTTCAAGTAGCACGCTCTTTTTCACAAGTCCTGGCGCTATATCGGCTCCTACCTTCTTTTCAATGACTTAGGTATGGTCCCTAGTTCTCCTATGATTATTGGCACCACTTCTACTTGCATATTCCATAGCCTTCTCAATTCAATTCGTAGGTCTTGGTACTTTTCTATTATTATCATTATTATTATTATTATTATTATAATAATAATAATAATAATATTAATAATAATAATAATGATGATAATGTTTTATTTGGACTACACTGTGCTCTGAGAACGGATCTCGGGCAAAATATGGCAAGCTAAAAATGGAAATTTTTATGTAAATTTCAATAAATTGAATAACTTTCATATCAACATACCCCATAACAACGAATTCGAGAAATATCTATTATGATATGGTAAAACACAATGAATTATTTCAAATGATTAAACCTATGTAATTTAGGAAGTATTTATGCCATGTTTACTATGTCTTCTTTATTCCCCATTTTAATATATGCATTATTGCGAGAATTTTAAGTTTTCTCGGTGGTATAATGATTGATGTAGAAATTCTGGATATTTATAAAAAAGGCATATTATTAAATATTCCTATTATGGAATCATCTAATTATTCAGACGTATCAACTCGCAAACACATGCAATATCTCTCTCTCTCTCTCTCTCTCTCTCTCTCTCTCTCTCTCTCTCTCTCTCTCTCTCTCTCTCACAGCTTTCGAAGGGACACAATACTCCTTTTACATTTGCAGGTTTCTGGATCACCTCTTCCTACTACCGATTATGCAAATACTGAAACAAGATAGAATTGAAGGAATAAGTTTAAAGAAATATTGGAAAAAATTACCTTATTAGTGGGAATTGTTTCATTTCACGGATAATTAATATTTTTTGCGGTTTCATTTTTCTTTGAAAACATATCCCCTTTAAGGGATAGAGCATTTGTTATAAAGATACAAGTATAGTGTTTGTGGCCTGATTAGTAACGTCTCTGTCTGGTGTTTTCCGGACGGGGGTTCGAGTCCTGCTCAGACTCGTTAGTCCCCTTATTGTCTGCAACCTTAGCATCCTTGTGAGCTAAGGTTGGGGGGTTTGGGGGAGCCTCTAGGTCTATCTGTTGAGTCATCAGTAGCCATTGCCTGGCCCTCCCTGGTTCTAGCTTGGGGCGAGAGGAGGCTTGGGCGCTGATCATATGTCACTGTCCCTTGCCTCTGCCATTCATGAGCGACCTTTAAACTTTTAAACCTTAAAAATACAAGTTGGAAGTAACCCGTTATTTCATTGGTCCTACGCCTTTCTTCTTTTTCCTCGCTTTTTTCCCTCTTCCTGATGTTGCTGTTATAAATATCCAAGCCCCAAAGATTATCTTATACCAGAAATACATATCTCAAACGACGGCATACATGTATATGCGCCCGTGTACATGAGGATGGGTTGGGTGGGCGTGTGTATGCCTGAGTTCCTCCCCCTTCAGGGCGGGAGGAAGAGTCCGTATTGCCGCTTCTGGACAGTCTTGGGGGCTAAAGCTGTCTCATCCGGTGAAGTTATAAGGATACAAATCATGGAGAGAAGAGGGAAAAAAAAAATCTCGGATCCTCTCTCTCGCGATTCGCCATTGTCAACGGCCGACAGATTCGCTTTTATTACTTGATTGGATCCTAATGGTTCAGGAGATGAAAGAAGAGAGCAAAAATCCTCTACACCAATACCGTCCTTTTGTGGATGACGGGAAGTCAAATAATGTATTTCAAAAGACTTATTAATGCTGTTTTCTTTTTCTTTTTACCTCCACCGACCAGTATGGATAGAGAAGACGAGGAGAAGAATCAGCTACTGCATATTCTTTTCTTCAGCTTTGGGTCATTTGAAAGAAGATTCGACTTAGATAATCTAGATACCAATAAATAATGGAAGATTGGAATTCAGTTCGATCATTGTCGTAGAATTCCTTACCAAGACTACTTGGCTTCTCCTATATTTTTTCTTCTTTGTATGGGTAAAAATGGGGCGAATAAGACAGGCTATATCGTGAAGTACCTAATACTATCTTATATCAATAAGCCGCCCCATTTACTGAGAGAGAGAGAGAGAGAGAGAGAGAGAGAGAGAGAGAGAGAGAGAGAGAGACGTCTTGCTTACTACTCTGTTAACGAATAATATCTACTTTCTTTTCTAATTTATTCAAGGTGTTATGTCTTGACATATTTGAATCACAGATTGAAAAATACTTAACATTCTAAATATATCTTTACCAATTATGCAAATTAATTTACTTACAAAAACTCCATGTTGATATCAAAATGCGAAGTAAACGTAATGGGTAGTCCACTTCTTAATTTTGAGATCATTTATCTTAAATCATCTTTATTTATTCACAGCTGGCAACTTGGTCATAATGACTCACTATTTAAGGGTTCAGAAACAGCCGGTTGCCAAAATGGCATTTGGCTTCAACTTTAAAGCAAATACAGCCATTTGACATAGATTCTTGTTCCGAGTTCTCATGAAAAAATCTGAAAACTTCCATGGAAAACTGCTAATGTTGAAAGAGAAAAATTAATTAATATCGGATTTAAGTAATGGAAAATCCAGCTGATTTTCAGACATGGTGCGGTTATCGTAGTCTTCAAATTAAAACATTCACCCTTCAGAGGAAAGAATCTACTTTCAGCCTTATAAGGTAAATTTTGTTTTTGGAAACTGTATTTTGCCTCATGTTATCGTAGGCCACAAGTGTCAAATAATTAATTTCAAAATTGCTGGTCATCCATAGGCATTTCTCTATGGCGTCTCGGCCCCTCTGCATGCGAGGCATTAGGTAGACGAATCCCCTTATCGTGGGGCCTACGAGTATATTTTCTCCCCTAGGACAGGAATAGGAAAAATTATTTACACAATCGAGCGGAGTTTTTGAACTCTTGGAAGCCGACTTCTTCGCAAGATATTAATGTTTCATTTTAATGAACTTGCTATATGATCGTTGTATAGGTTCAGTCAATATCTGTTTTTAGCGTGAGTACCCTCTGTTCTTTGATAGCAGATCAGCATATTGCCAATCGGTCTTATTTGATAGGAAGTGCTCGTGGCTTTCCTATCTGGTCTGAGATAGGATTTCTAAAAACCTAATGAGTTCTTGCCGTCTGAAGTTAAAGGAAAATGCAAATAAGTGCCAAAAGGACGCCGTTTCCTTGTTTAAAAGGTCGCTCATAAATGGCAGAGGCAAAGGACAGTGACATTGCACTATCAAGCCGGACAATGCCCTAGAGACTGACCATATTTACATATGATCAGCTCCCAAGTCCCCTCTCCACCCAAGCTAAGAACAAGAAGGGACAGGCAATGGCTGCTGATGACTGAGCAGATAGACTTATAGGCCCCCCCAAACCCCCTATCCTTAGCTCACAAGGATGGTGAGGTTTCAGCGACCAAAGGAACTGACAAGTTTGAGCGGGACTCGAACCACAGTCTGGCAATCACTAGTCAAGGACGCACCACATCGGCCACCACAACCCTAAAGTTCTAGAGTTCAGGTAAAATGGCAAATAGCTGGCAAAAGGACGCCTGCTTTGTTTAGACCTAATTGTATTCTTTTAGTGATTTATTTTTCTATATTTTCTGGTATACAATTTTTGGAATTAATTCATCTATAAAGTCAGCAGTTAAACCATGCAATTGAAAGTGACCATATTGTTGTCTTTCCTCTGGAGCCACCCCTCGTTATAGAAAATTGTATAAATTTTGAAAAATGTACAAGTAAAAACTCTCTCCCTCTCTATATATCTCGTTTAAATTTAAGAAAAAAATACAAGTAAAAACTCTCTCTCTCTCTCTCTCTCTCTCTCTCTCTCTCTCTCTCTCTCGTGGTACCAGCAAGGGAAGGATGTTTGTCTGGTTGGTGGCATAACCTTCGGCATCTTTTGTTCTGGCGGTGATTAATTTCCTTCTGGGTTACAAGCCAGGATTATTGGGTGATCTCAAGGAAGAAGAGGAGGAGGAGGAGGAAGAGCTCCACATATTTTCATTCCTCAGTGAGCTCATCTCGTCTTTTTCAGGGGACAGGAAACGCGCTCGCTCCTGCTCAGACAGCGAAGGAATACATGCATATTTATGTATGTATATGTGTATGATAGGGGTAGAGTTAACTTGCCTCTTTCTTGAAATAGTCTGCTTAATATGTGAATTAGGCAACTTTTTTTAATCCCTACACATTTTAGGGAAACAGGTAATGGAATAAATGTCCATTTCATGGATTGGGCGCACTGACTGCCTAATTCACGAATTAATTAATTTCAAGGATTAGGCACATCATATATACATACACACATTATATATATGTATATATATATATATATATATATATATATATAGTGTGTGTGTGTTTGTGTATGTATTTATGTATATATGTATGTATGTGAAAATTTTGGGGATCGGAACATTTGCTTATTTGTGCTGACATTGTTTCAACATTGACACTGGTATATCAGGACAGTAGGCAAGTAACCAAACTATTTACTGTAAATGGCCTTGCAAAATAAATTTAGAAACGGTAAAGTGTCCTATTGGAAACGTCCCTGCTTGGCGATTGCTGGATTGAGGTTCGAGTCCCGCTCAAGCTCGATAGTTTCTTTAGTGTTTGCAACCTCACCCTCCTTGAGAGCTAAGGATGGGGATTTGGGGGAGCCTATAGGTCTACCTGCTGAGTCATCAACAGCCATTGCCTTGTCCTCCCTGGGCCTAGACTGGACGGAGAGGGCCTTGGGCTCTGATTATGAATGGTCTGTCTCTTGGGAATTGTGATTGTCCCTGGCCTCTGCCATTCATGAACGGCCGTTAAACTTTAGTTCACATTCGGATCAAATGTGGATGGAAATGGTTGAATCCCTTGAGAATAGCTTGTAAATGAACCCATCCATAAAGTTAGATTTCTTTGTGCACCCCCCTTCCCGATATGTTCAAATTCATATTTTGATTGATGATGATAGATTTTTTAATCTTTTTAAGTGTACATAGGTGCTTTGGGAAAACCCCCGGAGAAAATGTGAACTACGTTTTAATGAATGTGTATTTTACCAACTGTCGACCTAACTACGCCATGACTCCTCGCTGCTGGGAGGAAGGGCGATGGTGGCTGGTATTAACACACAAACATACGCTACCGGGGTCTAGCGATGTCAGGCAGGGCAGCCGGTTGGGACTACGGTCCATCCCAAAAGCCAAAGCAAAGTCCTTCAAAAGAAGGTAACCGTGTGACCCCATACGAATGGGAGAAAAGCACGCTAATAGTAAAAGCATGTTTCTTTATTATTTTATATATGGATCTGCCAGCCTTCCCAACAGGAATTTATTTACTATTTTTGCATAGCATTTTATTAAGGACTTCAATGTGGATTGTCCAGTCTGCATATATTCACTATTGAACGATTGTTTTCGATAGTAAAAGAAGAATGTATTTTCGGAATCGAGTTGATCTTCGATGTTTTGTTGTTAAGGTAAATAACTTCAATTCGTTGTTACAATGCTATTCAAGCTGTGATTTGTGGGACATAACATAAATCTGATACAAACCTCTCTTTGTCTTTGAGTTTCCAGGTAGCATTTGAATTTTAGAGTGATTTGGTGTAATTGTTTGTCTAAATACCCAATTGGTCGTATCCTAAGTATGCTGAGAAAATGTAAATATTTGTCCCCCCGAGCTTGACTCATTGAGTTGCTTAATATCCTCCCTTTTGATAATAATAATAATAATCATGATAATAATAATAATAATAATGATAGTAATAATGATTATGATAAATAAATAAACATAAAAGATTTTATTACGCATAGACTAACCTGTTTTGACATTCTATTGTACCAGCAAAAAGGATCTTCGAATGTTTTTAATTACTTGCTAATTAGTTATTTATATGATATAACACATCCTCAGTCTGTACCCAAATCAACTGAGTTGTCATTGTAATCTTACGAAATTTTACGATTGAAGAGAGGATTTAGTTAATACATAAATGTTTTTATTTATGTACTTACAAGAGACAACACGTCGTTAGTCTGCACTCAAATAAACCGAGTTGCCATTGTAATCTTAGGAAATTTTTACGATTGAAGAGATGATTTAGTTAATACATAAATGTTTTTAATTAGATACTTACAAGAGACAACACGTCGTTAGTCTGCACTCAAACAAACTGAGTTGCCATTGTAATCTTATGAAATGTTTACGATTGAAGAGATGATTTAGTTAATATATAAATGTTTTTAACGAGTTACTTACAAAAGATAACACGTCGTTAGTCTGGACTCAAACAAACTGAGTTGCCATTGTAATCTTATGAAATGTTTACGATTGAAGAGATGATTTAGTTAATAAATAAATATTTTAACTAGTCACTTACAAAAGATAACACGTCGTTAATCTGTACTCAAATCAACCGAGTTGTCATTGTGATCTTACGAAATTTACGATTGAAGAGATGATTTAGTAAATACGTAAATGTTTTTAACTAGTTACTTACAAAAGATAACACGTCGTTAGTCTGCACTCAAATAAAATGAGTTGCCATTGTAATCTTATGAAATGTTTACGATTGAAGAGATGATTTAGTTCATACATAAATGTTTTTATTTATTTACTTACAAGAGACCTCACGTCGTTAGTCTGCACTCAAATAAACTGAGTTTCCATTGTAATCTTATGAAATGTTTACGATTGAAGAGATGATTTAGTTAATAAATAAATGTTTTTATTTATTTACTTACAAGAGACAACACGTCGTTAGGTTGCACTCAAATAAACTGAGTTTCCCATGTGATCTTGAGAAATTTGGCGATTGAAGAGATAATTTAAGTTAATACATAAAAACGTTTTTATTTATTTACTTACAAGAGACAACACGTCGTTAGTCTGCACTCAAACAAACTGAGTTGCCATTGTAATCTTATGAATTTTTTACGATTGAAGAGATGATTTAGTTAATATAAAAATGTTTTTAACGAGTTACTTACAAAAGATAACACGTCGTTAGTCTGCACTAAAATAAACCAAGTTTCCCATGTGATCTTAAGAAATTTTACGATTGAAGGGATGATTTAGTTAGTATAAAAAATGTTTTTAACGAGTCACTTACAAAAGATAACACATCGTCAGTCTGCACTAAAATAAACTAAGTTTCCCATGTGATCTCGAGAAATTTGACGATTGAAGACGATTGAAGAGATGATTTAAGTTAATGCATAATCGGATGAAATCTTCCTTTTGCGATTACGTGGGAGGATGGAAAAGATGCTTAGGGAGGGGAGTGGTAATCCTGCAAAGCCTCTTCGATGATTTGTACATGAATGATCTTCTGTTGGATATTATGTGGCTTTGAGGGATTCCGCCTTATTGTATTTTTAGGAGACTATTGGAGTAGGGGAGAGAAGGGTTCGTTATTTGATCAGACTTAAAGAAAGAAAAAAAAATACATTATTTTAGTACTTCTTATAATTCTTTGATTTATGATTTTATTGCTATAATACTTTATAATTATTTTAGTTATGATTTTATAGCTATAATACTTTATAATTATTTTATTTATGATTTTATAGCTATAATACTTTATGATTATTTTATTTATAATTTTATAGCTATAATACTATATATATATATATATATATATATATATATATATATATATATATATATATATATATATATATATATATATATATATATATATATATGATTTTATAGCTATAATACTTTTTGTAATGTTCTTAAAACCCCGATATTATCATAGTACTTCTTAGAATTCACTTTGATTTATAATTTTATAGCGATGATATTTAGGGTCTTTGTTGTTGTTTCTTTTGGTTTCTTCATTATTTCATTGCTCAAGAACTTCATGAATAGAGGATTCTTTATTTAAAGTATAATCTTATCTTTATCGGATTAAGTATTAAGGACAGCCAACCTCAAAGACGTAAATTTGATGGCTATTGAAATTTCACATATAAGAAAACGGCGTTAAGTGCATCTTATTTGCAGCAGTTATTTATAAAAGCAAAGAAGTGCAAGCGACATCTTGCTTTCGGGACTTGATTTTATGGCTAATTATTTTCTTTAATTCAGTCAGTTCTTCCACGGTAAGAGAGAAACTCATCCTGTTATTAGGTAGGCTTAACTAATCCCATATGGTAGAAAAAATAATTGTGTTGCAGAAAGATGTGGCAAGTTTACTTCTTTTTCTTCTAGATATTTTATCTAGATAGGTACATTCTATTCTTTGTTCGAAAAATTGCCGTTTATGTATTTTATCTACATAGGTACATTTTATTCTATGTTCGAAAACTTACCGTTTCTTGTGTATTTTATCTAATTAGGTAAATTCCATTTTATGTTCGAAAACTTTCCTTTTTTATGTACTTTATCTAGATAGGTACATTATATTCTATGTTCGAAAACTTGCCGTTTTTGTGTATTTTATCTAGAAAGGTACATTCTATTCTATGTTCGAAAGTTGCCGTTTCTTGTGTAATTTATCTAGATAGGTACATTCTATTCTAAGTTCGAAAACTTGCCGTTTTTATGTATTTTATGTAGATAGGTACATTTAATCTATGGTAAAAAACTGGCCGTTTCTTGTGTATTTTATCTAGACAGGTACATTCCATTCTATGTTCGAAATTTGCCGTTTTTATGTATTTTATCTAGATAGGTACATTCCATTCTATGTTGGAAACTTGCTGTTTCTTGTGTATTTTATCTAGATAGGTACATTCTATTCTATGTTCGAAAAATTGCCGTTTTTATGTATTTAATCTAAATAGGTACATTCAATCTATATCCGAAAAACTTGCCTTTTTTATGTATTTTGTCTAGATAAGTACATTTGTATTCTATGTTGGTATAACCTGCCGTTTTTGCGTATTTTAATTATGTATTTTAATCATGTAACTTGTTCTTATAGGTATTCTTAAATGACTTTCTTCTGCTTTTGTTAACAGTATACAACTTATTAATATCACCTGAGAGGTGCTTAGGTGCTGGTTCTCAGTTGAAGTTGTTGTTGTAGTAGTTGTTGTTGTTGTTTTTTTGTTGTTGTTGTTGTTGTTGTTTTTTTTATGTGAAAGGCGGGTATGTATGCTGTGTTACAGTAATTTCTCAGTATTCCATTGTAATTAAGAATCCTTTCAGACTATTGGTGTAGAAAACCTTGAATTCTGGCGGACAGTACGTGTTGTTACTCACCTATCTATCTTATGAAATATTTCAGACTTATCTAGTGTTATAGTTTACCAGTGATCAGGGTTTAAGTTCTGCCATTCGAGTTATTTAGTTAAATCGATGTTATTGTTTGCGACCCGTCAAATATGACGGTAAAATATTGAGATGGATATGCACACACACACAGATACAACTCTTTCCACCCCTCCCCCTTTCCTAACTACAACACGCTAGTTTAGTAATATGTGGGAGATTGTTGTTTTTCTAGTCGTCCGTTAGCGTGGCAGGAACACACACACACACACACACACATATATATATATATATATATATATATATATATATATATATAGATAGATAGATAGATAATAGAAGCGAAACTCTTGAGATTTTTTTCAAGTGATTTTATTGGCCTTTCCGTCAGTATTCTTACGCTTGCAAGAGATGTAATCACGTTCTTGAGGAACTAGCATGGGAAAAATATTCTGACCCGTCCCTTAAATGCTAGCAAAAGTTTGGCAGGAGGTGAATGAGAAGACATCGTTAATAAAACTTGAAATGGAGATGAAGTATAATGATTCTATTAAAGGTTACGATATGTTTTGTTTCAAGGTGGACTGTTAGGTACTAACAGAGAGGCTAGGTAAATGCAAATAAAGTTTATTCAACAGATAACGAACTTACATACAAACAATTGAGGACAGGCTTTTCTATTATCAGTTCGGGAAAGAGCGATAGACCCCCCCCAAAAAAAAAAAAAAAAAAATTCTCACCACACGCTTTAAACTTCCACAAGATCATATTTCCTTTTATCACGATTATAGAGTAGGATATTAATTTCACCTCTAATGTTACGAGGTAAATGCAAATAAAGTTTATTCAACGGATAACGAACTTACATACAAACAATTGAGGACAGACTTTTCTATTATCAGTTCGGGAAAGAGCGATAGACCAAAAAAAAAAAAATTCTCACGATTATAGAGTAGGATATTAATTTCACCTCTAATGTTACGTGCACGGTCTTCTAACCCCCCTCCCGACAACAAAAAAGAATTCCTTAGTACTGATTGTTTTTATACAAAATTCTGTTTCACTTGTCAAGCTAAATCCGAACACATCTGTTGGTAACTTGTTGGACGGTCGTTGGAGATTCACTCAATCTCGGCAGTTCCTTGTAGTCTCTGCAACTTCACCATCCTTGCGAGCTAGGAGTTAGGAAGGGCCAGTAATTCTACCGACTGAGTCAACGCCACCCATTGCCTGGTCCTCCCTGGTCCTAGAGGCCTTTGGCGCATGGTCCGTTAATAGGACATTGTCCTTTTCCTACCTCTGACGTCCTGAGCGACCTTTTAAAGTTTGAAAGAATGTGTGACAGTCACATTTTATGAGCCACTTGTTTTGTTTTTAGGTTAACGTTTTCTGTGTATTGCTTTTGGGTGATAAACATCAGTAGAAAATTATTGTTATGGTTCTTTCGCCATTTGGGCGTCTTATTTTTCAGAAGTAAACTATCAATCACTCTTTAAGAGTCTCTGGAGATGCTTTGTTTCCCTCAGAATTCTTTTTCATCTCATTTTTAAACGCCTTCAAAGAAACCAAGGACTGTTTATTGTTTGAATGCAAAGAAACTCCAGCCAACACGTTTTTTGAGCTGAACTTTTCTGTGTTGTTCTATATATATATATACATTTAAGGAAAAAAAATCCAGTCTTCTTACGTATCATTTATGTAAACAGTCCATTTTCCTTATACTTCTTAAGATTCATGATTGTGAAGTAAAGCTTTCTTATAGTTAATAAACCCTTTTCATTTTTCTGTTGCTTCATAAGTAGATAAAGTCTCTAGGCTTCTTAAGATTCATGATTGTGAAGTAAAGCTTTTTTATAGTTCTTGATTGTAAATAAACCCTTTTAATTTTTCTTTTACTTCATGAGTGTATAAAGTCTCTAGGCTTCTTAAGATTCATAATTTTGAAGTAAAGCTTTCTTATAGTTCTTTATTATAAATAAACCCTTTTCATTGTTCTTTTGTTTCATGAATATATAAAGTCTCTAGGCTTCGCAAGATTCATGATTGTGAAGTAAAGCTTTCTTATAGTTCTTGATTGTAAATAATACCCTTTTTTCACATATACCATTATAATGAATTCAAAATTACTCCTCGTGATTAATCAGTCAATTTATCTTATCATTCATAGATCTGAGCTTTACTCTTAGCTAACATTTAAATCCCTTCCTCGTATTCCACTATAACAGTAATTAGTTCCTCCTTCATGAACGTAAACAGCCTTTATTTCCCTTAGAATGTAAACATACCGTAAACACCAAAGCCGAGCTAACAAGCCGCAGACCATCCGTAAATCGGTAAAAGATACGCGAGACATTAATCACGCTGAGTGTTGCCTTATTCACATTTGCCGTATTGTTATCCTAACAGCTCCGACTAGGGGGTTTATTCGTTGTTCTCTTCCAAACCCCGACTCAGAATCCAATTGTTTCCATTCTGCCCTAACTCCAGTAATCCCTTCCCGCCGGCCCCATTAAAAAAAAACAAAAACAAAAATAAGACCCGGTATAGCAAGATCCTACTAGTTAAATTTAACACACTCTCTCTCTCTCTCTCTCTCTCTCTCTCTCTCTCTCTCTCTCTCTCTCTCTCTCTCTCTCTCTCTCTCACACAATAAAATAATTGTTAAAAATACGTGCTGTAAGAGTAGGCTGAAAAGGAAAGATAGATCTGTGGTTGTACAAGGAACGAAGCTTAGAGTTGTTAAAACAACAGGGGAAATGTTCCAGTTTGCTGTCTGTGTTAGAGAGAGAGAGAGAGAGAGAGAGAGAGAGAGAGAGAGAGAGAGAGAGAGAGAGAGAGAGAGAGAGAGACCCCTTGGGTGTAAAGCATGCTGTAGGCTACTTTAATTTATTTAAGTACTTAGTGTTCCATTTGGTAGCTTTATGTTCTGTTCTACGAAACTAACGAATGTGCTTTATCAGACACCACAATATTAACACAAATACCCAAAATAATACAAGCACACTTCCTTTATATTGCTTCTTCAAATCTTCAACCCTTTCTTAGCCTTCATATCCACGTACCTCTTGGGTCTTCTTAATCATATATCCTTTACACTAATTTATTGTCGTCCATTCTTTTCCATGTAACCTAAGCACCTAAAATACTTCTACTATTTCTGTGTACTGTATATGCACCAGTTTAAGGATGAACATGGCTGTGATTTCTGTTATTTTCTAAACTGCCCAGGTTATGTGGATATGTATTCCCGAGATAGAATTCGGTATTAAATGCATTTCGTGGGTGATATTTACATTAATTAGAATCACGTGTGCTTGTGATATATGTTCATATATATATATATATATATATATATATATATATATATATATATATATATATATATATATATATATATGATTAGATAAGCCGTAAATGTCTTCTAATATTGAAATCACTATGTCTCTGCAATACAGACCCAAGGCAACATTCATTTTGAGATAAATATTTCTTCTTGGGCAAGCATTCGAACCTTAGCGTAGGTGGTTAACTTGCCTATTGGGCTATGGAGACGAAAATTGGTTCTGACAGGCAGATATTAGATGTCATTTGTGGCTTATTGGAATGAATGAAAATCACTGTTGTTAGTGATATGATTATCATATATATATATATATATATATATATATATATATATATTATACAGGTATATATAATATATTTAGATATTTAATTGATATGTATTTAAAGGCCATTAAACTGTGCGTTGCAACTTCTATTAATACCACCAACAATAGCAATATAGAGACTGAAAGAGCCATCCTGTGTTGTTTCATTCAGGTATATTTCTGAGATATCAGAATAGGATTTATTTTTTTGGTAAAGATAAGTAGTCTTGATCCTATTAAATGGCATCATCCTAAAATCAGTTTGATATAAAAAAAAGTTATTAAAAGCATATTTTCTTTCAAATCCCCATAAGTAAAACTGAAACTCTTCTGGAGGAGAACTAGGAAGAGGTCTTTGACTAGAAGCCATCCCTCAGGTGGTGGCTATTTAGGTTCTTCGAGTCACAAAGGATGAACACCGACTAACTCCTACATTCCCACAGTTATATATACCTTTGGAAGTGAACATTGTTAGATAGGAAGACTCGAAACTAATTACTCCGGGGGGAAAAAAGGAGATCTATCAATGGGAAAGCAAGGCTTTGGAGTTTAACAATTAAACTAACGGCCATCTTCCCTTTTAGGAAGACAAAGAGAGGGTTGTTCCCCTCTCTGTCCTTAACCCCTTAGGTCCCCCACCAGACATCTCCTATGTGCTTTGCCAGCCCCCTCCCCCCTCCTGTGGTCCAGCTACCTACCCCTTCTGATGTCAAGACCCGCTCGTCTCGGATTCTGTTTGAAGATGTTGCCAGTCGATTGCTGCTCCCTCTTGTGGAAGATATTGTTTTAGACGCACGTTTTATCTCCTCTCTCTCTCTCTCTCTCTCTCTCTCTCTCTCTCTCTCTCTCTCATAAGAGGAGCTCTAGTTTACCTATTCTTTACGCTTGTAACCTTACCGTCTTTGTCGTATGTATCCATCCTTTAGCGGTGATTTTTATCACGATCTTGATGTCTGTACATAATGGGGTTAATGTTGTCTCATTTTGTGGTTATTATTTACCCTATATAAATTAATAAAGAACGTGTCAGACTATATATATATATATGTACTGTATATATATATATATATATATATATATATATATATATATATATATATCTATATTATATATATATATATATATATACATATATATAATGTATATATAGTCAGACATGTGTTCTTTATTAATTTATATAGGGGAATTAATAAAAACAAAATTTTCCTGTCACGTTGGGGGAGAGTGAGTAGTCATACACTGGTGAAAGGGGGTTATCCGAACTCTCCCACAAATTGTCAAACCAGTGGGTTGTAGTTAGAAAGGGGGGGGGAAGGATCTGTGTGCGCGCGGGCTTGTGCGCACATATATCTAAATGTTTTAGACGTCATTTATGACGGCTAGGGTACAATAGTTATATTATAATCAATAAGTATTCCGTTTGTAAGAATTTATGAAATATACAGAATATTCAAATACTTGCAAAAATGCCTTTAGCCCTCTTATTATCATAACGATAAATTTTTTATATTTTGTAGAGATCACAAAACTCCTATATTTTTACGTTTTACTCATTGTGCTTTTAAGAGTTATCATCAATATTGGCGATTTACGTCAGGATTTCTATTTAAGGTTTGCTGGTTATAAATGATGAACGAGTTGTCCCTCTACTTTCCTCTTATTTTTCCTCTTGTCACATGCATAAACCATTTTAATGTATGTTGCTGTTGTTAGATCAGGAAAAAATTAGTGAAAATCTATCATCCCTCAGTCTGGCTTTTAAACAAGTTTCTTACTAGAGGTCTGTATGTTGTGTATATATATATATATATATATATATATATATATATATATATATATATATATATATATATATATATATATATACATACACACACACACACATATATATATGTATATATATGTGTGTATATATACATACATACATATATATATATATATATATATATATATATATATATATATATGAAATAAACCATATATTGTAATGCCTTAATGTCTGGTTTCGCCTTGGGACTCTGATCCTGAGGTCGGGAAGAGAATCCAGGCATTAAGGTATTAAAGTATATGGCTTATTTGAATACAGAAAAAAACAAAGGGCCTCGAGAGGATTAATTGGCTAGATTCATAAAAGGATGTCCAGTTCCTTTTGATGCGCAGTGCCTATCTAACTAAGGCAAGTGACCCCTGCCCGTCCTTGCTAATTCCAGTAAGATCATCCGCCAGGCGTCAGGAGTAGAAGTCGAAGAGACATCGTGTCTGTCGTCTTAAACTCAATCTGTCACCCTGCTGCCAGTAACTTCGTCGAGATTTAAAGGAGGCATTTTCTCCTCATCCAAAGTTCTCGTTACTCCTCCAGGTTGCTTATCTGCTTATATAACCATATAATCGTTGACAAACATGGATTGCTATAGGTCTGTACTATATATATATATATATATATATATATATATATATATATATATTATATATATATATATATATATATATATATTAACCTCGCAGGGGTTAGTATCGTCACACGATGCATTGTAAGCACTACCTGGGGGATTTGCTTGCAGTGTTCCTTAAATTAAGCTCCTAACTACACTTGCTTTACATTCTTCTACTTTACCTCTGTATCCACGTCCTTTCTTTCTCTTTGCTGTCCCACTTCTAACACGTGCTAGGGTCTCCTCAATTTCACTCTGATGCTGAATGGTTTCACAGGGCCCAACACCGTGCTATATAGCTCCAAGTCTTAAAAGCAATCCAGTGCAATCGATTGAGCTAGCAGTGGTTCTTGGTTCGTTAGAGCAGCCCATAACCATCTTATACAGCAAAGTGTGATTTGAGTTTTCTAATTAGTCGGTATACTGAATATTCCACGTATCACTGAAAATATATGTGGAAGAGGATTTTTAATTTCCAATCTGTCTATATTTTTCATTTGCATACAAAATTATCCAGAATGATAATATATTATGAAAGTTTTTTTTTAAGAGAGAGAGAGAGAGAGAGAGAGAGAGAGAGAGAGAGAGAGAGAGAGAGAGAGAGAGAGAGAGAGAGAGAGTGCCGCACTGATTATTCTGGTTTTATAGCAAGAGTAAATAAAAGAAATTTGTTCGCATAGCATTCGCATGGAAGCAGATCGTTCCCAGCACTGGACCGTGAGTTTAAGCTGTTTACTAGGGAGGCCACTGCTGTGGTGGGGCACCACAGTGGGGGTTAGGCTTGCATGGCTGACGTTCTGGTTAGCATCTAAATGATGACACTGGGTCTGAAACCAGACACCTTTATTTTTACCTTTAATATGAACTGGTAAGATAATGATTGCTAAAAGGAGCTATTGGGGGAAATATATTGGAAATCCACGTGGTGCATTCCAAAAATATCCAAAATTTTTATCATTGGTAATTGCTTTTATTATTATTATTGAAAAGGCTTGCGTATTCTTATGAAACCAGTTATGATGGGCCGAGAGAAGGTTGTGACTCAAAGACAGGATGAAAGCAACTGAGTGAGTTTATTATAGAACACTCTCCTTTATATACAAAAGCTCAATGCAACAGGAAATTTCATGTTCAAAACCGACACCGTTACCGGTGAGAAAAACAGGCATGTTTATTCAGGTTCTTTTTAGTGCGAGGGAAGAGCGAAGATACAAGCATAATATATACACAAAATGAACTATGTACGATCGTGGGACACGGTTGGTACACAGTGCATAAGTTGAAATAACCATAATTTTAAAAAAGGAAATTCTTGAGGCAAAAAGAGAGTACTATAAAATAAGTGGAAAGAAAATTAAACTTGAATATTATTAATAATTTTGTGCTCCTGTGGTTGTTTGTTCATGGGATTTTTCATCATTTCCACTTAGCTGGATCTCCGAAGTACTTGGTTTTTCATATCCTTTATCTCCTGATCAAAGGAGGTATTGTCCTGTGTTGTGTGCGGGGGATGGAGGGTTCTGTTTGTATGTGCGAGAGAGAGAGAGAGAGAGAGAGAGAGAGAGAGAGAGAGAGAGGAGAGAGAGAGAGAGAGTTTTAGCATACATCTTATATATATACATATGTGTATATATATATATATATATATATATATATATATAGTATATATATATATATATATATTTATATATGTATATATATATTTATTTTTATATATATATATATATATATATATTATATTTATATTTATATATGTATATATATATATTATATATGTATATATATATTTATATATATATATATATATATATATACGCAAGAGTATAGTTTACATATATACAATATATATATATATATATATATATATATATATATATACATACAATATATATATACACATGTATATGTATATATATGTATATACATATATATATGCATATATATATATGTATAATGTTTATATATATATATATATATATATATATATATATATATATATATATATATATATGTATATATATATATGAATTAATGTATGCACACGCAATAATTCGCAAATAATGTACCCTAGGAATAGATTACTTTGTTTACTTCTAAGATTGGTTTCTATGCTAGTATACTTACATATGACTACAAAGTAAAAATTTGCATAATTTTCTTATCATTGATTTATTTAACTCTTGTGTATTAACCACAAGCCTTTTTTTTTTTTTTTTTAGATTAGCGCCAAAGTGATGCATGTCGATTTTTTGCTCATAAGACTGCTTGACTTCCCATTTTATTTTAATTACAATTTTTATTTTATCTATTGTGTATTTCAACTTTTTCTCATTAAGTCATTCAGTTACGTATAGGTGCGTTTGATTTAATTTATACACACAAGCATATGCTGAATAAAATCATTCATATGGAAGGGAATCCGTATCCACATATTTTCTTCCACATCAATACGACATTGTTGAAGGTACCTTGGTCCGACCTAGGAAAGTATACAGTATATATTGCTCATGGAGTCTGGAAGCACTGTCGTTCAGCCCTGGAACATATTTTCTTACTATTGGTCTTTGCATAAAGGTTTAAAGGCCGCTCATGAATGGCAGAGGCAAGGGACAGTGACATTCCCCTATCAAGAAGTACAATGCCCTGGAGACTGAACATATATACATATGATCAGCGCCCAAGCCCCCTCTCCAGACAAGCTAGAATCAAGGAAGGCCAGGCAATGGCTGCTGATGACTCAGCAGATAGACCTATATGCTCCCCCAAATCTACCCTCCTTAGTTCACAAGGATTGTGAGGTTGCAGTGACCAAAGGAACTAACGAGTTCGAGTGGGGCTCGAACCCCCAGTCTGGTGTCCACCAATTAGGGACGTTACCACATCGACCCATTCAAATTCGATAGTCCGTTGAGGCTCACTGATTATTATTATTATTATTATTATTATTATTATTATTATTATTATTATTATTACTTTCTTTGCGCATAGTGCGTTTAGTTCATCTACGTCAGAGGGAACACGCTGGACTTTAGAATAAAATTTGAAGTTATCCTTTTTTTGCGAGGTTTGGGCTATTTGGGTAACGTCCTTATTGTCTGAACTTTTCGTTACGACCTACTGTTATATTACCTTAATTTATGGTGAGATAGGAGGCACTTGTGATAATAACAATATTTAAATCTCGTTATTATTCAAAGCTGTTACCCCAACTAAATGCTGAACATAAGTAGATCTTAGAACTCTGTAATTAAAGCATGTTGATATTTTTCTTTAATTTTTTCTTGCTATTTTTTCTGCAAGACATGAATAATAATGGTTTTTAATTCATGAGAAAATATTAATCATAATTGTAAGTGCCATACACTTACAAATTTGCCATGAAAAAAAAAACAGGTAAAAATCCTGGAATAAATGTTGCCAGGCATTTACCGTTTTAAAAACGGATATATTGACTTATAGGAGTGATATTACGGTCACCAACCCGTAAAAGATAATAACAAAGTAGGGTAAAATTACGGTCGCCTGTATCTTACTGAAGTACGCCTGAGAACAGTATGTTTTTACGTTTTTACGGAGAATTTCCGATTGAAATTACGATTTTATTAACAGTGTAAGTTACTGAGATGATGAATACCAGTGCACACCATGAGCTGTAATGTTCGGTGGAGCAATTTTTTGGGAATAAAACAGATTATAACGCAATCACTATACAGATCAAAAAGTTACCAACGAGATGTTCTCAGGATCCTTGTACTTTACATACAGACTTCATGATGCAGTGGACGTTACAGGTCATTTAGCAAAATGAGAGAAAATATTTGGTGATCACGATATATAATCAATTGAATTTTCCATTGTACTTGAATTATTTGGGTTTTCCCCCATAGGAGAATGCTGGAATCTTAGGTAAAAAAAACTAATTTTAATCGGAAAGTTTCCATAACAATATACGGTTATCAGCCGTATTTTCAGAAATACAGGAGACTAATTTTTTTCCCTACTTTGTTATTACCTTTTACGGATTGGGGACCATTATGCCACTCTTTAACATCAATATATCCATTTTTAAAACGGTAAAGGCCTGGCAACATTTATTCCAGGATTTTTACCGTTTTTTACGGCCAATTTTTGAGTGTAGACTGGCCTATTTATAAGGAAATTATTTTTTTCTAGTAATTGGAAATCTAAACACGTATCAGAGAAGCAAAATTCAAAATTAATTTTTTTTTGAGGCCAGTGAAGATGACCCAAATGTTGATATATTATTATTATTATTATTATTATTATTATTAT
>NC_090752.1:11813119-11816059 GCF_036898095.1 Palaemon carinicauda
TTGCAATATTTTTTTTTTTATTAGGTGTTTGGTCTTTAATGATAGTTTTCCCCTGATCTTGTTTAGGAACATTTCCACCTATCTCTTGTACTGATTTCAATAATTTATTTTTAATTACTGTTGATTTACTCTTTACTTGCATACATTTCATCATGTAGCTGTGAGTACACTCACACACGCAAACACACACACACACACATATATATATATATATATATATATATATATGTATGTATATATATAAGCATATTTTTATATAAATTAACCTTACCTTGGGTTCGAACCCTAGTCTTCAAATGATAGGCAATATATATATATATATATATATATATATATATATATATATTATATATAAATTTTCCCCCTCACATAGGTATCTAATCCTGGTCTATTGAAATGAAAGACAATGTAGCTATAAATCATGCCACCAGAAATAAAATGGAACCTTATTGCTTACTGCATTTCAGGATTTGCCTAATGAGGCCACTGCCTTAAATGCCAACTTCTTGGCCACCAAGCGACTCGCCCAATTGACAGTATTTAATCGAATTACCCCAAATGAGTCGTTGTTTGATGAAATCCACATATTTATAACCTCAAATATATATATATATATATATATATATATATATATATATATATATATATATGTATATATATAATTAATATGTATATATATATATATATATATATATATATATATATATATACACATATACATACTGGGGTGTATATATATATATATATATATATGTGTGTGTGTGTGTGTGTGTGTATAAGTATATACATACAATGACTTACCTTAGCTGTATTTGTGAATGTAATATCATATGGGCGTATTTTATTAAAGCATATTTTGAATCTTGCATCGTATAACAAAGCTTTTTCCAGTACTACCGGCCATCTAAGTAATGCCAGCGGCTTTCTCCAGCTGTTTTGTCTTCGTGCATTCCAGGTAATATTTCCCACAAAGCCAAGGCACATTAGAAAATTGGAACAGCTGTGTGGGTTGCTTGAGGTCGATTTTTTCTTTGATATTTAATTTCCAAAAGAAATAACATCGTATTTTTACGCTTCGAAGTCGTCTTTATTAAATTCGGAATTTTTATCACTAGGAAATAATTTCACTGATGTTTTTGGCTCATGTGTTAATTTTGTCAGTGAAGATAAACTATTATAAAAATATCATAAAATCCTAATCCCCTCAACCACCCTCCACAATGACTCTTTATTATTGATATTACCTTAAGTTTTCTTTAAAACCATTTATGTCACAGGAAACTTTCCCTTTTTCTTTCAAACTTTTTATTGTCATAATTGTATTTTTATAAATGTGGTTCACATACACTTTCTTGCCTAAACCGTCATTGTTCTTTTCCTATTAGTTCTTACATTTGTCTTGTCTTATCAATCAAAATCTTAATTATATCTTCCTTTTAAACTAACAGATGTTTTCCTCCGTGTAATTCTGACGCGCTTTTTTTTTTTTTTTTTTTTTTTTTTTTTTTTTTTTTTTTTTTTTTTTCCTATTTTAATGGAACAGCTTTTGCGTCTACTTATTTACTCGAAAGCTTTCCTTATTCAAATGCTCCTTACAAACACATGTCAGGAAATCAATCTCACTATCACCGTCATACTGCAGCTTCCAACCTTTTTTCCCTTCAATTATAATTAATTCTGAAGGAGTCCTAATGAATTGGGTAAACACTTCAATTGAAACTTCATATAAAATGTGCATTTGCCAATAAAATAAAGTACTTGAAAACCACTATCTTTATAATCCTAGAAATCTAAATGTAGGTACAATGATAAATATAACAGAATAAGCAGCACCAAGATGTAAAGGTATAAAAAACTTAAACAGAACCAACACAAATACATCCCTTTTACTTCTTTTGTGACGAATGTTTCTGATAAATTAAAACTCGCTCCGTTGACTCTTAATCATGGGAGGTAAAATAAACACACAGGAGATTAAACTTAAATAGACCACAAGTCAAAGAATTATTCATAAAGGCATTAGAAGAGAGAGGTTTCGGATCCTACCCCTTTATACGCCGTACTCGAAAGAATAACAGTAGCTTACTTACGGATGGGTGAAATTGAATGGATTTAAAAGAAATGTTCGATGGAGAGAGAGAGAGAGAGAGAGAAGAGAGAGAGAGAGAGAGAGAGAGAGAGAGAGAGAGAGAGAGAGAGAGAGAGAGAGAGACTGTTCAGTAGGCAAGAGGGAGACAGATTGAAATATTCTAAGGAGAGAGAGAGAGAGAGAGAGAGAGAGAGAGAGAGAGAGAGAGAGAGAGAGAGAGAGAGAGAGAGAGAGAGAGAATCTTCAATAGGCAAGAGGGAGTTTGAAATATTCTAAGGAGAGAGAGAGAGAGAGAGAGAAAGGGGGTTGTTGAAATATGAGACATATACTGGTGGAATAGAAAGAGATAAGAGAGAAAGATTTTCTAGAGGGAGAGTATGTAAGACTGAAATGTTCCTGAGAGAAAGGAGCCACAAAGAGAGAAAGAGGTCGGATGCCTTGGGACGTATGGATGCACCCATTTTATCAAGGGTTTCATCAACTTCTTTTCCAATTAAGAGAAGAACTTCGTTGTATCTGACCAAAGGACATGTTGCATTATTCAAGGCTTGTTCTCTCTCTCTCTCTCTCTCTCTCTCTCTCTCTCTCTCTCTCTCTCCTCTCTCTCTCTCTCTCTCTCTCTCATGTTTAGAAGAGAATACTAGAATCTCTAACAATCCAGATGTACAGCTGGACTCAGGAATTCCTGGTACACCTCGGTCTGAGGAAGCACATCCAGCCCACCACCTCCGCTTGCTCTCCTACACTAGCTTTTTACTTACCTTGAATTAAGGGTGTGACAGGGTGCACTTTAAACAAGGTATACCAGGGACTTCTGTATCTAACTCTACATTTGTTAGTCCATCTGTTGC
>NC_090752.1:11816559-11819059 GCF_036898095.1 Palaemon carinicauda
TATATATAGTACATTAACTGGAAATTCATTTATGATAAATGATTCTGGCCGGGCAAGGATTCGAACCTATGCCCTGATCCCGATTCAATGCCTGCTGAAATGACTTTACCAATCTAGTTATCAAGAGAGATATAAGTTCATTCCAGTCCACTGTACATATTCCAGTTGAATTCAGGAATATGTTCTTGGTTTTGAAATCAACCCATCTCCAACATGATAGCTGATTAGTGAGTTTGCAACACAATGGTTATTTATGATGAATATATATCACCAACTCTCGTGATTTTAATCAATTTAAAAGTCAACCACGATGACATTTAATACCGAATTCTATCTTTGGGAAAGTATAGCCACTGGAAATTCATTTACAATAAATGCTTCTGGTTGGGTAAGGATTCGAACCTATTCCCTGAGCCGAAACAGTGCTTGCAGGGACGACTCTGGGCGTAGGTTCGAATCCTTGACCAGCCAGAAGCTTTATCATAAATGAACTTCCATTGGATATACTTGAAAGGTAGACTTAGGTTTTAAATGCCATAGTGGTTGATATTTGCATTAATTACAATCAACAAATGCTTGTGATACACATACACTCCACACACACACACACACACACATATATATATATATATAGATATATATATATATATATATATATTGTATTTATATATATCTTGATATATATATATATGTGTATATATATATATTGTATTTATATATATCTAGATTATATATATGTGTATATATATATATTTATAATATATATATATATATATATATATAGATATATATATTATATATATATATTGTATTTATATATATCTAGATATATATATATATATATATATATTGTATTTATATATATCTAGATATATATATATGTGTATATATATATATTGTATTTATATATATCTAGATATATATATATGTGTATATATATATATATTTATAAATATATATATATAAATATATATATATATAATATATATCTGGACACTTGCTCTTTATCATAAAGGGGAGATTGATAGGGTCGTCAAAACATAGATAATGAGAGACAGCCAGTAACAAAAACAGTAGAGTAGGGTAATAATAACTTTAACGGTGAGAATAAAAAGGTTTACAGAGAATTAATCTAAAAAAAAGTTTTAATGGATAAATGGATCTCTGAATAAAAGATGTAAATGAAGAGATGCTGTTGGACGCGAATGCAGTTTTGTCGATGGAGTTTGTATCATGAAGAATTGTTGAATGTTGAGAACAGGAGTGCTTGCAAGATAGGGGTGAATTGCACAGTTTAGCGATGTTTTACAGCTTGGGGATGAATCTACGATTCAGCAGGTGAAGATGAATGTGGAAGGGACTTGTAGTTCTCTTGATCCAATCCGTTAGTGGATATGCGTAACGTCGCAGAAAGATTTTGTATATATGTTTCTGTACGTGTGTTTGTATGTATGTATCTCCCCTATATAATAAAGAGCAACGTGCCTATCTATCTTTCTATCTTTATATATATATATGTGTATATATATATGTATATGTATATAATATACATATATATACATTATATATATATTATATATATATATACAGTACATATATATATATATATATACAGTACATATATTATATATATATATATACTGTATAATCTACCCTGTCATTGCCAGACATATCACTAAACTACTTGGTCTCCTCCCTGTCCATCGTGTAGGGGAAGAGGGAGTAGTCATACCTTGGTGAGAGCGGTTGTAGTTAGAAAGGGGGAGGGATGGGAAAGGTTGAGTTTGTATGCGTTCGTGTAGTACATTTCTATCTAAAATGACGGCTATATATATATATATATATATATATAAATATGTTATACAATATGTTCTATATACTGTATAAGATGCAGAACTAGGGGGTTTTGCCAATATGGCATAAATTTGACCTTTTCAGTTTTTTTTATAGAATTGTATAGCTTCCATTGAAAGTAAATATGGCATGTAAATTCCCATGTTGATGGTATTCTAGCCAACGATTGCTAGAAAAGTAAGGTTAGGGCTAACTCTAATAAAAAAGATTCCAACATATATATCACTATAAGTGCATTGAGTATGTGTTTATATATTGTAATAGCCAACGATTGCTATAAAAGTGAGTTTAGGGCTAACTCTAATAAAAAAAATAATCCAACATATATATCACTATAAGTGCATTGAATATGTGTTTATATATTGTAATGATCAGATAGAATAAAGCCTAAGAAGAAACAATTGTTTGTGACGTAATATTATTAACTGAATAAGGCTACAGAAAAGCATTTTGATAAAATATGATTTTTATTATTTAAAGAAAGAAAGAGTCCTAATAAATGAACATTAGACAATTTGGGTGACAACAATAACAGAAATAAGAAAACAATCGAAAACAGTTAGGTTACAGAATCGGGGTTATAGATAGAAGAAAATCTCACATTTTCAATTGCAGTTCATAAAAAGTAGTTTGAAAAAAAAGGCGA
>NC_090752.1:11821559-11829059 GCF_036898095.1 Palaemon carinicauda
GTTAAGGCGAAAAGGAAACGGATGAAGTGAAAAGTAGCCGCCGTGAATATTACTGGAACCACAATAGCAAGTTGTCTTATGTCTTAATGTCAATCATGTTGACCGGTTAAATGATGGGACATAAAAGGGGTCTGGTGAAATGAATAGGAAATAAAAGGGGACTGTTGAAATTATATAGGAAATAAGAGGTTTGGTGAAATATTATAGGAAATTAAAAAGGTTTAGTGAAGTGATATAGGAAATAAAAGAGGTCAGGTGAAATGATATAGGAAATAGAAAGGATCTGGTGAAATGATATAAGAAATAAAAGGGGTCTGGTGAAATGGTATAGGAAATAAAAGGGGTCTGGGTGAAATGATATAGGAAATAAAAGGGGTCTGGTGAAATGATATAGGAAATAAATGAGCTCTGGTGAGAAATATAGAGGAAATAAAAGGGGTCTGGTGAAATGATATAGGAAATAAATGAGCTCTGGTGAGAAATATAGATGAAATAAAAGGGGTCTGGTGAAATGATATAGGAAATAAAAGGAGTCTGGTGAAATGATATAGGAAATAAAGGGGTCTGGTGAAATGATATAGGAAATAAAAGGGGTCTGGTAAAATGATATAGGAAATAAAAGGGGTCTGGTGAAATGATATAGGAAATAAAAGGGGTGTGGTGAAATGGATGCAGGAAATAAAAGGGGTCTGGTGAAATGATATAGGAACTAAAAGGGGTCTGGTGAAATGATGTAGGAAATAAAAGGGGTCTGGTGAAATGATATAGGAAATAAATGAGGTCTGGTGAGAAATATAGAGGAAATAAAAGAGGTCTGGTGAAAATACGATATAAAAGAGGTCTGGTGAAATATAGGAAATAGAAGAGGAGCTGGTGAAATTATATGGGGAACAAGAGGTCTGGTGAAATATAGGAAATAGAAGAGAGCTGGTGAAATTATATAGGGAACAAGAGGTCTGGTGAAATATAGGAAATGGAAGAGAGCTGGTGAAATTATATAGGGAACAAGAGGTCTGGTGAAATATAGGAAATAGAAGAGAGCTGGTGAAATTATATTGGGAACAAAGGTCTTGGGAAATTATTTAGGAAATGAGTGAGGTGTGATATGATATAGGAAATAAAATAGGACTGGTGAAATTATTTAGTAATAAAAAGATGTGTGTTGAAATAGTATAGGAAATTAAAGAGGTCTGGTGAAGTGATACAGGAAAATAGAAAGAGGTCTGGTGAAATGGTTTAGAAAATAAAAGAAGTCTGATGAAATGATAAAGAAAATAGAAAGAGCTCTGGTGAAATAATTTAGGAAATTAAAGGTAGGGTGAAGTGATAAGGAAAATAAAAAGAGGTGAAATATATTGGAAATAAGAGGTTGGTGAAATAATATAGGAAATTAAAAAGTTTTAGTGAAGTGATATAGGAAATAAAAGAGGCCAGGTGAAAATATTGGGAAATAAAGAGGTCTGGTGAAATGATGTAGGAAATAAAAGAGGTCTGGTGAAATGATGTAGGAAATAAAAGCGGTCTGGTAAAAAGATATAGGAAGTAAAAGGGGTCAGGTGAAATAACATAGGAACTGAAAGGGGCCGGGTGAAATGATTCCAGGAAATAAAAGAGGTCTGGTAAAATTATTTAGTAAATATACAGTATAAAGGGTAGGTGGAATGATTTAAAAAGGACTTTGGAAATTAAAAGGGGAGAGAAAAATTATCAAAACATGAAATGCAATAGGATTATATAGGAAACACGGAAGATGGCAGAGATATCTTCATTTCTACAATGGAAGATATTAATATTTACGTTGATGAATAGAAATGAATTGACCAAAAGGGTGTTTGCTGTAATCATAGTTAACTTTGCCTATTGTCCTTAATCTTGCCCAGGCTTATTAGAAAAAAAAAATGTTTATTTTATTCGTTAAGGTATTGAAAATAAGAATGAAATCTTATATCAAATATGGAGAAAAGGGCCTAATTAAATAAAAGAAGATCCCAAAACTAAAAACAGGAATGAAATGTTAAGTCAAATATGGAGAAAAAGACAAAATTAGATAAAAAGAAATCCCAAAACTAAAATAAGAAAATCTTATATTAAATATGGAGTAAAAGACAAAATTAAATAAAAAGAAAATCCCAAAACTAAAATGAGATAGATATCATATATCAAATATGCAGAAATAGACAAAAATTAAATAAAAGAGAGAAAATCCCAAAACTAAAATAAGCAAGAAATTTTATATCAAATATGCAGAAATAGACAAAATTAAATAAAAGAGAGAAAATCCCAAAACTAAAATAAGCAAGAAATTTTATATCAAATATGGAGAAAAGGGTAAATTAAATAAAAGAGAGAAAATCCCAAAACTAAAATACATCACTAAAAGTAGTGGATATGCCTTGACCGTGAACCTGAACCTAAGCCTGAGGTAGTATTAGAAGGAGTGGAGTTTAATCCAAGCAGAAGAGATATATCCTCTTGAAAATGGATTGTTATAGAAGTTCAAGACTTACAGAAAACTACAGGAATGTGAATAAAAATCCATTTCCCCCCAAGTGTTAGTTTTTTATGGGACACAAAAATGCGGATTAGAAAAAAACATATCCTAAATAAGTTTAAATAGTTGTACTGGGTTTGCAACCCACTTAGTTAAGATTATGCCATAATGTAAATAACAATGCTAATAATGTAATAACATAGTTAATGTTAATTTCTTTCACAAAACTCAAAAATACGGGCCATAATCAGAAATTAGAGTTAGCTTGCTAGATAAAAACGCTAGAGATATATGAGGATTGTTGATATCAAATATATATAATTACTGCTTAAATATATATTTCATTTAACGGCACTGTTAACCTGATAAATATTTACAAAAGATATTCTACAATATTTTACAAGACCCTTATGACTGATAACAGAAGAGGGAATACAACGGGAAATGTGTGAGAGCCGGTATGGATTAGCACAATGAATATGGTAAGAAAGATTTGCTTATACTTCTACCTTTTGTTTCAGAGAATTACCTTGTACTTTTACCTTTTACTTGCGAGGATATCCTCCAAGCAGAAGTAAAAGGTTGACTCGTGTTTCGGGAGCGCTTAGTTACATGTTTGAACTTGTAAGATTTCATTTGTGCTGTCATAATAAGAAAGAGTTTTAGTATTTATAATACGTATTTAATGCCCTGTTTTTACTTGTATTTAATTAAGTTTACGCATCAGAAAGAACATAGACGCCGCTGCGCCTTCCCAAAGCCTCGCTGGCGCCATCTATCCCACACCCCTTGCATTAGAAGTTCTTTGACCTCTTTTTTGCTCCCCCCACCCCTTGCATTAGAAGTTCTTTGACCTCTTTTTAGCTCCCCCACCCCTTGCATTAGAAGTTCTTTGACCTCTTTTTAGCTCCCACACCCCTTGCATTAGACGTTCTTTGACCTCTTTTTAGCTCCCCCACCCCTTGCATTAGAAGTTCTTTGACCTCCTTTTTAGCTCCCACACCCCTTGCATTAGAAGTTCTTTGACCTCTTTTTAGCTCCCACACCCCTTGCATTAGAAGTTCTTTGACCTCTTTTTAGCTTCCCCACCCTTGCATTAGAAGTTCTTTGATCTCTTGTTAGCTCCCACACCCCCTTGCATTAGAAGTTCTTTGACCTCTTTTTAGCTTCCCCACCCCTTGCATTAGAAGTTCTTTGACCTCTTTTTAGCTCCCACACCCCTTGCATTAGAAGTTCTTTGACCTCTTTTTAGCTTCCCCACCCCTTGCGTTAGAAGTTCTTTGACCTCTTTTTAGCTCCCACACCCCTTGCATTAGAAGTTCTTTGACCTCTTTTTAGTTTCCCCACCCCTTGCAATAGAAGTTCTTTGACTTCTTGTTAGCGCCCCACACCCCTTGCATTAGAAGTTCTTTGACCTCTTTTTAGCTCCCACACCCCTTGCATTAGAAGTTCTTTGACCTCTTTTTAGCTCCCACACCCCTTGCATTAGAAGTTCTTTGACCTCTTTTTAGCTTCCCACCCCTTGCATTAGAAGTTCTTTGACTTCTTGTTAGCGCCCACACCCCTTGCATTATAAGTTCTTTGACCTCTTTTTTAGCTCCCACACCCCTTGCATTAGAAGTTCTTTGACCTCTTTTTAGCTCCCACACCCCTTGCATTAGAAGTTCTTTGATCTCTTTTAGCTCCCCCCACCCCTTGCATTAGAAGTTCTTTTACCTCTTGTTACCCCGCCCACACCCCTTGCATTATAAGTTCTTTGACCTCTTTTTAGCCCCCACAACACCCCTTGCATTAGAAGTTCTTTGACCTCTTTTTAGCTTCCCCACCCCTTGCATTATAAGTTCTTTGACCTCTTTTTAGCTCCCACACCCCTTGCATTAGAAGTTCTTTGACTTCTTGTTAGCGCCCACACCCCTTGCATTATAAGTTCTTTGACCTCTTTTTAGCTCCCACACCCCTTGCATTAGAAGTTCTTTGACTTCTTGTTAGCGCCCACACCCCTTGCATTATAAGTTCTTTGACCTCTTTTTAGCTCCCACACCCCTTGCATTAGAAGTTCTTTGACTTCTTGTTAGCGCCCACACCCCTTGCATTATAAGTTCTTTGACCTCTTTTTAGCTTCCCCACCCCTTGCATTATAAGTTCTTTGACCTCTTTTTAGCCCCCCACACCCCCTTGCATTAGAAGTTCTTTGACCTCTTTTTAGCTTCCCCACCCCTTGCATTATAAGTTCTTTGACCTCTTTTTAGCTCCCACACCCCTTGCATTAGAAGTTCTTTGATCTCTTTTTAGCTCCCACACCCCTTGCATTAGAAGTTCTTTGATCTCTTTTTAGCTTCCCCACCCCTTGCATTAGAAGTTCTTTTAACCTCTTGTTACCCGCCCACACCCCTTGCATTAGAAGTTCTTTTACCTCTTGTTACCGCCCACACCCCTTGCATTAGAAGTTCTTTGACTTCTTGTTAGCGCCCACACCCCTTGCATTATAAGTTCTTTGACCTCTTTTTAGCTCCCACACCCCTTGCATTAGAAGTTCTTTGATCTCTTTTTAGCTCCCACACCCCTTGCATTAGAAGTTCTTTGACCTCTTTTTAGCCCCCACACCCCCTTGCATTAGAAGTTCTTTGACCTCTTTTTAGCTTCCCCACCCCTTGCATTAGAAGTTCTTTGACCTCTTTTTAGCTCCCACACTCCTTGCATTAGAAGTTCTTTGGACCTCTTTTTAGCTTCCCCACCCATTGCACTAGGAAGTTCTTTGACCTTTTTAGCTCCCACACCCCTTGCATTAGAAGTTATTTGACCTCTTTTTAGCTCCCACACCCCTTGCATTAGAAGTTCTTTGACCTCTTTTTAGCTCCCCCCACCCCTTGCATTAGAAGTTCTTTGACCTCTTTTTAGCTCCCCCACCCATTGCATTAGACGTTCTTTGACATCTTTTTAGCTCTCACACCCTTGCATTAGAAGTTCTTTGACCTCTTTTAGCTCCCACACCCCCTTGCGTTAGAAGTTCTTTGACCTCTTTTTAGCTCCCACACCCCTTGCATTAGAAGTTCTTTGACCTCTTTTTAGCTTCCCCACCCATTGCATTAGAAGTTCTTTGACCATTTAAGCTCCCCCACCCTTGCATTAGAAGTTCTTTGACCTCTTTTTAGCTCCCACACCCCCTTGCATTAGAAGTTCTTTGACCTCTTTTTAGCTCCCCCACCCCTTGCATTAGAAGTTCTTTGACCTCTTTAGCTCCCCCACCCATTGCATTAGACGTTCTTTGACCTCTTTTTTAGCTCTCACACCCCTTGCATTAGAAGTTCTTTGACCTCTTTTTAGCTCCCACACCCCTTGCATTAGAAGTTCTTTGACCTCTTTTTAGCTCCCACACCCCTTGCATTAGAAGTTCTGTGACCTCTTTTTAGCTCCCCCACCCCTTGCATTATAAGTTCTTTGACCTCTTTTTAGCTCCCCCACCCATTGCATTAGACGTTCTTTGACCTCTTTTTAGCTCCCACACCCCTTGCATTAGAAGTTTTTTTACCTCTTTTAGCTCCCACACCCCTTGCGTTAGAAGTTCTTTGAGCCTCTTTTTAGCTTCCCCACCCCTTGCATTAGAAGTTCTTTGATCTCTTGTTAGCTCCCACACCCCTTGCGTTAGAAGTTCTTTGACCTCTTTTTAGCTTCCCCCACCCCTTGCATTAGAAGTTCTTTGATCTCTTTTTAGCTCCCACATCCCTTGCATTAGAAGTTCTTTGACCTCTTTTTTAGCTCCCCCCACCCCTTGCATTAGAAGTTCTTTGACCTCTTTTTAGCTCCCCCACCCATTGCATTAGACGTTCTTTGACCTCTTTTTAGCTCCCACACCCCTTGCATTAGAAGTTCTTTGACCTCTTTTTAGCTCCCACACCCCTTGCGTTAGAAGTTCTTTGACCTCTTTTTAGCTTCCCCACCCCTTGCATTAGAAGTTCTTTGATCTCTTTTTAGCTCCCACACCCCTTGCATTAGAAGTTCTTTGACCTCTTTTTAGCTTCCCCACCCCTTGCATTAGAAGTTCTTTGACCTTTTTAGCTCCTACACCCCTTGCATTAGAAGTTCTTTGACCTCTTTTTAGCTCCCACACTCCTTGCATTAGAAGTTCTTTGACCTCTTTTTAGCTCCCCCACCCTTGCATTAGAAGTTCTTTGACCTCTTTTTAGCTCCCACACTCCTTGCATTAGAAGTGCTTTGACCTCTTTTTAGCTCCCTCACCCCTTGCATTAGAAGTTCTTTGACCTCATTTTAGCTCCCACACCCCTTGCGTTAGAAGTTCTTTGACCTCTTTTTAGCTTCCCCACCCCTTGCATTAGAAGTTCTTTGATCTCTTTTTTAGCTCCCACACCCCTTGCGTTAGAAGTTCTTTGACCTCTTTTTAGCTCCCACACCCCTTGCATTAGAAGTTCTTTGACCTCTTTTTAGCTTCCCCACCCCTTGCATTAGAAGTTCTTTGACTTCTTGTTAGCGCCCACACCCCTTGCATTAGAAGTTCTTTGACCTCTCTTTAGCTCCCACACCCCTTGCATTAGAAGTTCTTTGACCTCTTTTTAGCTCCCACACCCCTTCCATTAGAAGTTCTTTGACCTCTTTTTAGCTCCCACACCCCTTGCATTAGAAGTTCTTTGACCTCTTTTTAGCTCCCCCACCCCTTGCATTAGAAGTTCTTTGACCTATTTTTAGCTCCCACACCCCTTCCATTAGAAGTTCTTTGACCTCTTTTTAGCTCCCACACCCCTTCCATTAGAAGTTCTTTGACCTCTTTTTAGCTCCCCCACCCCTTGCATTAGAAGTGCTTTGACCTCATTTTTAGCTCCCCCACCCATTACATTTGAAGTTCTTTGACCTCTTTTTAGCGCCCACACCCCTTGCATTAGAAGTTCTTTGACCTCCTTTTTAGCTCCCCCACCTCTTGCATTAGAAGTTCTTTGACCTATTTTTAGCTCCCACACCCCTTCCATTAGAAGTTCTTTGACCTCTTTTTAGCTCCC
>NC_090752.1:11834059-11836559 GCF_036898095.1 Palaemon carinicauda
TTTCGTCTGAGGGAAGACTAACTAGAGCAGCGAGAGAGAGAGAGAGAGAGAGAGAGAGAGAGAGAGAGAGAGAGAGAGAGAGAGAGAGAGAGAGAGAGAGAGAGAGAGAGAGAGTACAATTGGATTGGGGCTCAGGGAGTTCTCGAAGATGAGAACGAGAGAGAAAAGATAAAAAGATCAAGATGACATCATCAGTACCGTAGCTTTGTTTATGTCTTCATGAAATTTTATCTTGAATGACTTCAAAACAATAATTTTCATAATCTATCTTTCATATTCATTGCTATAAATTGGACTAGATGTGTATGCTATTTGCCTAAAATCATTCTCTCTCTCTCTCTCTCTCTCTCTCTCTCTCTCTCTCTCTCTCTCTCTCCTCTCTCTCTCTCTCTCTCTCTCTCTCTCTCTCTCAGTGAGAAATGTTTCTTAGAACGTGTCATTTCAATCTCTTGATAAAGGTGTCCATTTCATTCAGAATAAAAGAATTGTATATATTTGTTGCTTGTAAGAATTACATGGTCTCGCTTTTATTACTTGTGTCATGAATATCTTCATACGTATTTATGTAATGCGAAAAGAAAAATTAATGTTTTAAGAATCTTTTCACTGGAATAAGCAATGGCCACACGTATAATTTTAAATGTCATGTTTATCTCGTCTATATTTTTCCACACCACAGGATGCGAATTTTCTGTTGATTTATTGTTATAGAAGTTGTAGCAGTTGCAGATTGCCTTTTGAAAGAAATCCTGGATACTAATATTTTAGGTTTCTGAATAGGATGATTTGCAACTTTAGAAAATGAGCAGAATATTAAGAATTGCAGGAGTTATGGAAGTTTCATATTGTTTGGAATAACATTACTTTTTAACACATTGGTACGAATTTCAAGACTTTATTATGATTTTTATTATTCTTTTTTGTTATTGTTATTATTATTATTATTATTATTATTATTATTATTATTATTATTGTTATTATTATTAATTTTTTTTATCATTATTTAATATTATTATTATTATAAATTTTTGTTATCATTATTTAATATTATTATTATTATTATTATTATTATTATTATTATTGATGTTGTTAGCTAAACTACAACCCTAGTTGGGAAAGCAGTATGCTATAAACCTAAGGGCTTCGATAGGGAAAAAAATAGTCCTGTCAGGAAAGGAAAGGAAAGGAAAGGAGGAAATAAATTACAACAGAAGTTATGAACAATTAAAATAAAAATGTTTTCAGAACAGTACCAGCATTAAAATAGATCTTTCATATGTAAACTATGAAAACTTCAAAGAGAAATAAGATAGCATAGTATGCCTGAATATACCCTTAAGCCAGAGAACTTAAACCAATTCTATTGGAAGCTAGAATGGTTTTTAACGAAAGCTTCCTTCTTCATGGATTTTAAGGCAGTAAACTTTAAACAGAATATACGATTGCTATTTGACAGCTTCCTTCTTCACTGATTTCTTATACAGACAGAAATGTAGAATTAAATTATGTATTATTTTCTCTAGGCTTCCGGCGTTGACGAATTTCCAGTATTCTGCTTTTATGGTAATCATTCCAACTATTCAGTGTTTTAATAATTATTCCCGTATTCTACTTTGTTTTGTTACCGTTAAATTTTTCATCTGTTTTCCACTTTACCATCGTTTGAGGTGTTTGGTATCTCTAGAATTCTATTTGTATGAAACACTTCCAATACAACAGACTTTACATGGTCATTCCAATGTTCCTGATATCTGGAAATCTTTCAAATTGAACGTTGTTTATAACCATCCCGTTGTTTCAAAAGTTCAAACTTGCAGCAAATGTTTTTATGTTGAACAGGCTGACATAAATATTTTTATTGTATATACTGTATATAACATATCTGTTTTGATGTTACTGTTTTTAGAATAATTTATTGTTAATTTTTGTCTCATCGCTTATTTATTTCCTTATTTCCTTTCCTCACTGGGCTATTTTTCCCTGATGGGCCCCTTGGGCTTATAGCTTCTTGCTTTTCTAACTAGGGTTGTAGCTTTGCTAGTAATAATAATAATAATGTAACCCATCGGATTTCTTGATTTTATGCAATAATTTGTCAATTTCTTCAATATTTTAGCAGTTTATGATATTGCAAGTGTTACAGTTGTGGCCCTTTCATGTATTCCGGTAGTTCGGGTATTTGGATTTAAGTTTCTATAAAAAGGTAACATTCCCAGAAAGTTTAGATAATTATGCAAGTTGTCTTATGCAACGTTGGATATGGGATTGTTAGGTTCACCATCGCTGAGTAAATGTAAGGTAGCACGTTAAATCGAGAGAGAGAGAGAGAGAGAGAGAGAGAGAGAGAGAGAGAGAGAGAGAGAGAGAGAGAGAGAGACATTATTTCTAATAGATACGGAAAGTGAAGTCATTTTTTCTTTGATATTTTTGTGGCATTTGCTCTACATAAATTCTCATCTTATGATGAATATCGAGAAGCGTCCAAATTAAAATAAAAAGA
>NC_090752.1:11841559-11851559 GCF_036898095.1 Palaemon carinicauda
ATGACTCGCCATATAAGGGCTCAAAAACAGCCGGTTGCTAAAATGGCATTTGACTTCAACTTTTAAGCAAATACAGCCATTTGACATTGATTCTTGGTGTTCCGAGTTCTCACGAAATTATCTGAAAACTTCCATGAAAAACTGCAAATGTTAAAAGAGATAAATTAATTGAAATCGGATTTAAGTAATGAAAAATCCAGCTGATTTTCAGACATGGTGCGGTTGTCGTAGTCTTCAAATGAAAACATTCATCTCTGAGAGGAAATAATCTACCTTCAGGCATGGGAGTTAAATTTTATTTTTGAAAACCGTGCTTTGTCTTTTGTAATTGTTGGCCCCAGGTGCTTAATGATTAGGATAAAAATTGCTGGTCAACCATAGATATTTCTTTATGGCGTCTTGGCCACTCTGCATGCGAGGCATTAGGTAGTCGAATCTCCCTTTGGGGGGCGGGGGTGGGGGGCATACGGTGAGTATATTTTCTCTCCGAGGACAGGAATAGGAAAAATTATTTACGCAATCGAGCGGAGTTTTTGAACTCTTGGAAGCCGACTTCTTCGCAAGATATAAATGTTTCATTTTAATGAACTTGCTATATGATCGTTGTATAGGTTCAGTCAATATCTGTTTCCAGCGTGAGTACCCTCGGTTCTTTGATCGCAGGTCACCATAAGCCAATCGGTCTTGTTTGATAGGAAGTGCCCGAGGCTTGCTATCTGGTCTGAGGTAGGATTTCTAAAAATCTAATGAGTTCTTGCCGTCTAGAGTTTAAGGAAAAGGCAAATAAGTGCCAAAAGGACGCCGCTTCCTTGTTTAAAGGTCGCTCATGAATGGCAGAGGCAAAGCACAGTGCATTGCACTATCAAGCCGGACAATGCCCTAGAGACTGACCATATATGTATATGATCAGCTCCCAAGCCCCCTCTCCACCCAAGCTAGGACCAAGAAGGGACAGGCAATGGCTGCTGATGACTGAGCAGATAGACCTATATGCTCCCCAAAACCCCTTATCCTTAGCTCATAAGGATGGTGAAGTTTCAGCGACCAAAGGAACTGATGAGTTTGAGCGGGACTGGAACCCCAGTCTGGCGAACACTGGTCAGGGACGTACCACTTCGGCCACCACAACCCTTAAGTTCTAGAGTTCAGGTAAAAGGGCAAAAGGACGCCTCCTTTATTTAGACCTAATTATATTCTTTTAGAGATTAATTTTAATATATTTTCTGGTATACAATTTTTGGATTTAATTTATCCATAAAGTCAGCATTTAAACCATGCAATTGAAAGTGACCATATTGTTGTCTTTCCGCTGAAGCCACCCCTCGTTATTATTATTATTATTATTATTATTATTACTCACTAAGCTACAACCCTAGTTGGAAAAGCAGTATGCTACAAGCCCAGGGGCTCCAACAGGGAAAACAGCTCAGTGCGGAAAGGAAAAAAGGAAAATAAAATATTCTAAGAAGAGTAACAACAATAAATATCTCCTATATAAACTATAAAAACTTTAACAAAACAAGAGGAAGAGAAATAAGATAGGAGAGTGTGCTCGAGTGTACCTCAAGCAAGAGAACTCTAACCCAAGACAGTGAAAGGCCATGGTACAGAGGCTATGGCACTACCCAAGACTAGAGAACAGTGGTTTGATTTTGGAGTGTCCTTCTCCTAGAAGAGCTGCTTACCATAGCTAAAGAGTCTCTTCTACCCTTACCAAGAGGAAAGTGGCACTGAACAAGTACAGTGCAGTAACCCCTTGGGTGATGAAGAATTGTTTGGTAATCTGTGTTGTCAGGTGTATGAGGATAGAGGAGAATATGTAAAGAATATGCCAGACTATTCAGTGTGTATGTAGGCAAAGGGAAAATGAACCGTAACCAGAGAGGAGGATCCAATGTAGTACTGTCTGGCCAGTCAAAAGACCCCATAACTCTCTAGCGGTAGTATCTCAACGTTATACAAAATTTTTTAAATTTTGAAAAAATTCAAGTAAAAACGCGCGCTCTCTCTCTCTCTCTCTCTCTCTCTCTCTCTCTCTCTCTCTCTCTCGGGGTACCGGCAAGGGAAGGATGTTTGTCTGGTTGGTGGCATAACCTTCGGCATCTTTTGTTCTGGCGGTGATTAATTTCCTTCTGGGTTACAAGCCAGGATTATTGGGTGATCTCAAGGAAGAAGAGGAGGAGGAGGAGGAAGAACTCCACATATTTTCATTCCTCAGTGAGCTCATCTCGTCTTTTTCAGGGGACAGGAAACGCGCTCGCTCCTGCTCAGACAGTGAAGGAATACATGCATATTTATGTATATATACGTGTATGATGGGGGTAGAGTTAACTTGCCCCTTTCTTGAAATATTCTGCTTAATATGTGAATTAGGCAAATTTTTTAATCCCTACATATTTTTGGGTAATTGCTCTCTTTCGTGAAATAGGCAATGGAATAAATGTCCATTTCATGGATTGGACTGCCAAATTCACGAATTAATTAATTTCAAGGATTAGGCACAACATATATACATACACGCACACACATATATATATAATTTATATATACATTATATATATAAATATATTTATACATTATATATATATATATATATAAATATATATATATATATATTTATGTATGTATGTATGTATGTATGTATGTATGTATGTGTAAATTTTGGGGTCGGAACATTTGCTTATTTGTGCTGACAGTGTTTCAACATTGACACTGGTATATCAGGACAGAAGGCAAGTAACCAAAGTATTCACTGTAAATGGCTTGTCAAAATAAATTTAGAAACAGTAAAGTGTCCGATTGGAAACGTCCCTGCTTGGCGATTGCTGGATTGAGGTTCGAGTCCCGCTGAAGCTCGATAGTTTCTTTAGTGTTTGCAACCTCATCATCCTTGAGAGCTAAGGATGGGGATTTGGGGGAGCCTATAGGTCTACCTGCTGAGTCATCAGCAGCCATTGCTTGGTCCTCCCTGGTCCTAGATTGGATGGAGAGGGCCTTGGGCTCTGATTATATATATATGAATGGTCTGTTTCTAGGGCATTGTCCTGCTAGCTGGGGCATTATTACTGTCCCTGGCCGCTGCCATTCATGAACGGCCTTTAAACTTTTCTTGGCATTTGGATGAAGTCTGGATAAGTGTTAAATCCCTTGAGAATATCTTGTAAATGAACCCATCCTTAAAGTTAGATTTTTTTATGCACCCCTCTCCCCGATATGTTCAAATTCTTATTTTGATTGATGATGATAGATTTTGTAATCTTTTTAAGTGTACATAGATGCTTTGTTAAAACCCCCCGGAGAAAATGTGAACTACGTTTTAATGAATGTGTATGTTACCAACTGTCGACCTAACTACGCCATGACTCCTCGCTGCTGGGAGGAAGGGCGATGGTGGCTGGTACAACACACAAACATACGCTACCGGGTCTAGCGATGTCAGGCAGGGCAGCCGGTTGGGACTACGGTCCATCCCAAAAGTCAAAGCAAAGTGCTTCAAAAGAAGGCAACCGTGTGACCCCATACGAATGGGAAAAAAGCACGCGAATAGAAGTACGTTTCTTTATTATTTTGTATATGGATGTGCCAGCCTTCCCAACAGGAATTCATTTACTATTTTTGCATAACATTTTATTAAGGACATCTATATGGATTGTCCAGTCTGCATATATTCAATAATGAACGATTGTTTTCGATAGTAAAAGAAGAATGTGTTTTCGGAATCGAGTTGATCTTCGATGTTTTGTTGTTAAGGTAAATAACTTTAATTCGTTATTGCAGTGCTCGTGGAGCTGTGATTTGTGTGACATAACATATATCTGATATAAACTTCTCTTTGTCTTTGAGTTTCCAAGTAATATTTGAATGTTAGAGTGATTTGGTGTAATTGTTTGTCTAAATACCCAATTGGTCATATCCTAAGTAGGCTGAGAAAATTGAAATATTTGTCCTCCCGAGCTTGACTCATTGAGCTGGTTAATATCCTCCTTTTTTATAATAATAATAATAATGATAATAATAATGATTATGATAAATAGATTAACATAAATGATTTGATTACGCTTAGACTAACCTGTTTTGACATTCTATTGTACCGGCAAAAAGCATCTTTGAATGTTTTTAATTACTTGCTAGTTAGTTATTTATATGATATAACACATCCTCAGTCTGTACTTAAATCAACTGAGTTGCCGTTGTAATCTTATGAAATTTTTACGATTGAAGAGGTGATTTAGTTAATACATAAATGTTTTTATTTATTTACTTACAAGAGACAACACGTCGTTAGTCTGGACTCAAACAAACTGAGTTGCCATTGTAATCTTATGAAATTTTTACGATTGAAGAGATGATTTAGTTAATACATAAACGTTTTTAACTAGTTACTTACAAAAGATAACACGTCGTTAGTCTGGACTCAAACAAACTGAGTTACCATTGTAATTTTATGAATTTTTTACGATTGAAGAGAGGATTTAGTTAATACATAAATGTTTTTATTTATGTACTTACAAGACAACACGTCGTTAGTCTCCACTAAAATAAACTGAGTTTCCCATGTGATCTTGAGAAATTTGGCGATTGAAGAGATGATTTAAGTTAATACATAAAAACGTTTTTATTTATTTACTTACAAGAGACAACACGTCGTTAGTCTGCACTCAAACAAATTGAGTTGCCATTGTAATCTTATGAATTTTTTACGATTGAAGAGATGATTTAATTAATATAAAAATGTTTTTAACGAGTTACTTACAAAAGATAACACGTCGTTAGTCTACACTCAAACAAACTGAGTTGCCATTGTAATCTTATGAAATTCTTACCATTAAAGAGATGATTTAGTTAATGCATAAATGTTTTTAACTAGTCACTTACAAGAGACAGCACGTCGTTAGTCTGGACTCAAACAAACTGAGTTACCATTGTAATCTTATGAAATGTTTACGATTGAAGAGATGATTTAGTTAATACATTAATGTTTTTATTTATTTACTTACAAGAGACAACACGTCGTTAGTCTGCACTCAAACAAACTGAGTTGCCATTGTAATCTTATGAAATGTTTACGATTGAAGAGATGATTTAGTTAATATAAAAATGTTTTTAACGAGTTACTTACAAAAGATAACACGACGTTAATCTGCACTAAAATAAACTAAGTTTCCCATATGATCTTGAGAAATTTTTACGATTGAAGAGATGATTTAAGTTAATACATAATCGGATGAAATCTTCCTTTTGGGATTACGTGGGAGGATGGGAAAGATGCTTAGGGAGGGGAGTGGTAATCCTTCAAAGCCTCTTCGATGATTTGTACATGAATGATCTTCTGTTGGATATTAAGTGGCTTTGAGGGATTCCGCCTTATTGTATTTTTAGGAGACTATTGGAGTAGGGGAGAGAAGGGTTGGTTATTTGATCAGACTTAAAGAAAGAAAAAAAGATACATTATTTTAGTACTTTATTATTATTATTATTATTATTATTACTTACTAAGCTACAACCCTAGTTGGAAAAGCAGTATGCTATAAGCCCAGGGGCTCCAACAGGGAAAATAGCTCAGTGCAGAAAGGAAAAAAGGAAAATAAAATATTCTAAGAAGAGTAACAACAATAAATATCTCCTATATAAACTATAAAAACTTTAACAAAACAAGAGGAAGAGAAATAAGATAGGAGAGTGTGCTCGAGTGTACCCTCAAGCAAGAGAACTCTAACCCAAGACAGTGAAAGGCCATGGTACAGAGGCTATGGCACTACCCAAGACTAGAGAACAGTGGTTTGATTTTGGAGTGTCCTTCTCCTAGAAGAGCTGCTTACCATAGCTAAAGAGTCTCTTCTACCCTTACCAAGAGGAAAGTGGCACTGAACAAGTACAGTGCAGTAACCCCTTGGGTGATGAAGAATTGTTTGGTAATCTGTGTTGTCAGGTGTATGAGGATAGAGGAGAATATGTAAAGAATATGCCAGACTATTCAGTGTGTATGTAGGCAAAGGGAAAATGAACCGTAACCAGAGAGGAGGATCCAATGTAGTACTGTCTGGCCAGTCAAAAGACCCCATAACTCTCTAGCGGTAGTATCTCAACGGGTGGCTGGTGCCCTGGCCAACCTACTACCTAATACTTCTTATAATTCTTTGACATGATTTTATTGCTACAATACTTTATATACAGTATGTGTGTATATATATATATATATATATATATATATATATGTGTGTGTGTGTGTGTCTGTATATATATATGTATATATATGTATATATATATATGTATATATATATATATATATATATATATATATATATATATATATGTTCATTTATGATTTTATAGCTATAATACTTAGTCTTTTTGTAGGGTTCTTAAAACCCCAAAATTATTTTAGTACTTCTTAGAATTCACTTATGTTTATAATTTAATAGTGATTATATTTAGGGTTTTTGTTTATTTCTTTAGGTTTCTTCGTTATTTCATAGTTCTTCAATCTCATGAATGGAAGTTTTTTTTATCTTAAGTACAATCTTTTTTGTAGGTTTCGTAAAACACCGATACTGTTTTAGTACTCCTCATAATTCACATTTATTTATAATTTTATTGTGATAATATTTAGGGTATTTGTTTATTCTTTCAGTAGCTTTCTTTATTATTTCATAGTTTTTGAACTTTATGAGTGGAGGTGTTCAATTTTATTTATAATTTTATACCGATAATATTTAGGGTATTTGTTTATTCTTTTTTTAGGTTTCTTCATCATTTCATAGTTCTTGAACCTCATGAATAGAGGTTTCTTTATTTAAAGGATAATCTTATCTTTATCGGATTAAGTATTAAGGATAACCAATCTCAAAGACGTAAATTTGATGGAAATTTCACATTTAAGAAAACGGTATTAAGTGCATCTTATTTGCAGAAGTTATTTATCAAAGCAAAGAAGTGCAAACGACATCCTGCTTTCGGGACTTAATTTTATGGCTAATTATTTCCTTTAATTCTGTCAGTTTTTCCACGGTAAGAGAGAAACTCATCCTGTAATTAGGTAGGCCTAACTAATCCCATATGGTAGAAAAAATAATTGTGTTGCAGAAAGATGTGACAAGTTTACTTCTTTTTCTTCTAGATATTTTATCTAGATAGGTTGATTCTATTCTTTGTTCGAAAACTTGCCGTTTTTATGTATTTTATCTAGATGGGTACATTCAATCTATGTTCGAATACTTGCAGTTTGTTGTGTATTTTATCTAGAAAGGTACATTCTATTCTATGTTCGAAAACTTTCCGTTTTTATGTATTTTATCTAGATAGGTACATTCAATCTATATCCGAAAACTTGCTGTTTCCTGTGTATTTTATCTAGATAGGTACATTCCATTCTATGTTCGAAAACTTGCCGTTTCTTGTGTATTTAATCTAGATAGGTACATTCCATTCTATGTACGAAAACTTGCCGTTTCTTGTGTATTTAATCTAGATAGGTACATTCTATTCTATGTTCGAAAACTTGCCGTTTCTTGTGTATTTAATCTAGATAGGTAAATTCCATTCTATGTTCGAAAACTTGCCGTTTCTTGTGTATTTAATCTAGATAGGTACATTCCATTCTATGTTCGAAAACTTGCCGTTTCGCCGTTTCTTGTGTATTCAATCTAGATAGGTACATTCCATTCAATGTTCGAAAACTTGCCGTTTTTCATGTATTTAAACTAGATAGGTACATTCAATCTATATCCGAAAAATTGCCGCTTTTTTATGTATTTGTCTAGATAAGTACATATGTAATCTATGTTCGTAAAACTTGCCGTTTTTTATGTATTTTATCTAGATAGGTATATTCTAATCTATGTTCGAAAACTTGCTGTTTTTTATGTATTTTATCTTGATAGGTACATTCCATTCTATGTTCGAAAACTTGCCGTTCCTTGTGTATTTAATCTAGATAGGTACATTCTATTCTATGTTTGAAAACTTGCCGTTTCTTGTGTATTTTATCTAGATAGGTACATTCTATTCTATGTTCGAAAACTTGGCGTTTTTTTTGTATTTCATCTAGATAGGTATATTCAATCTATATCCGAAAAATTGCCGTTTTTTATGTATTTGTCTAGATAAGTACATTTGTAATCTATGTTCGTAAAACCTGCCGTTTTTTATGTATTTTATGTATTTTAGTTATGTATTTTAAGCATGTAACTTGTTCTTATAGGTATTCTTAAATGACTTTCTTCTACTTTTGTTAACAGTATACAACTTATTAATATCACCTGGAGAGGTGCTTAAGTGCTGGTTCTCAGTTGATTTTTTTTTTTTTTTTTTTTTTTTTTATGAAAGGCGAGTATGTATGCTGTGTTACAGTAATTTCTCAGTATTCTATCGAAATTAAGAACCCTTTCTAGTGCAGAAAACCTCGAATTCTGGCAGGTATTACGTGTTGTTATCCACCTACCTATCTATTCCTATGAAATATTTCAGACTTATCTAGTGTTATAGTTTACCAGTGATCAGGGTTTAAGTACTGCCATTCGAGTTGTATGATTAAATGGATGTTATTAGTGTTACTGCATGCGACCTGTCAAAAATGACTGCAAAAATTTAGATGGATATGCACACCCAGAGATACAACCATTTCCATCCCTCCGCCTTTCCTAACTACAACATGCTAGTTTGGTAATTTGTGGGAGATTGTTGTTTTTCGAGTTGTTGTCCGTCAGCGTGTCAGGAAACACACACTCACACACACACACACGCACATATATATATATATATATATATATATATATATATATATATATATATATATATATATATATGTGTGTGTATTTATTTATGTATGTATGTATTTAGATAATAGAAGCGAAACTGGAAAGAGTTTTTTCAAGTGATTTTATTGGCCTTTCCGTCAGTATTCTCACGCTTGTAACAGATGTAATCACGTTCTTGAGGTACCAGCATGGGAAAAATATTCTGACCCGTTCCTTAAATGCTCGCAAAAATTTGGTAGGAGGCTTTAACCCTGGAGAAGACATCGTTAATAAAACTTGAAATCGAGATGAAGCATAATGATTCTATTAAAGGTTGCGATATGCTTTGTCGCAAGGTGGACGGTTAGGTCCTAACAGAGAGGCGAGGTAAATGCAAATAAAGTTTATTCAACAGATAACGAACTTACATACAAACAATTGAGGACAGGCTTTTCTATTATCAGTACGGGAAAGAGCGATAGAAAAAAAAGAGTTTACAGTTTAATCTCACCACACGCTTTAAACTTCCACAAGATTATATTTCCTTTTATCACGTTTATAGAGTAGGATATTAATTTCACCTCTAATGTTACGTGCACGGTCTTCTAACCCCCCCCCCCCTCCCCACAACAAAAAAGAATTCCTTAGTACTGATTGTTTTTATACAAAATTCTGTTTCACTTGTCAAGCTAAATCCGAACTCATCTGTTGGTAACTTGTTGGACGGTCGTTGGAGATTCACTCAATCTCGGCAGTTCCTTGTAGTCTACAACCTCGCCATCCTTGCGAGCTAGGAGTTAGGAGGGGCCTGTAAGTCTACCTACTAAGTCATCGCCAGACATTGCCTGGTCCTCCCTGGTCCTAGTGGCTTTGGGCGCATGGTCTGATAATAGGACATTGTCCTTTTCCTACCTCTGACGTACCTGAGCGACCTTTAAACTTTGAAATAATGTGTGACAGTCACATTTTACGAGCCACTTGTTTTGTTTTTAGCTTAACGTTTTCTCTGTCTATTGGTTTTGGGTGATAAACATCAGTAGAAAATTATTGTTATGGTTCTTTCGCCATGTGGACGTCTTATTTTTCAGAAGTAAACTATCAATCACTCTTTAAGAGTCTCCGGAGATGCTTTGTTTCCCACAGAAATCTTTTTCATCTCATTTTTAAACGCCTTCAAAGAAACCAAGGACTGTTTATTGTTTGAATGCAAAGAAATTCCAGCCAAGACGTTTTTCGAGCTGAACTTTTCTGTTGTTCTTACTTAT
>NC_090752.1:11859059-11869059 GCF_036898095.1 Palaemon carinicauda
TTATTGTAAGTGCTATACACTTAAGAATTTGCCGTGAAAAAAAAAACGGTAAAAATCCTGGAATAAATGTTGCCAGGCATTTACCGTTTTAAAAACGGATACATTGACTTAAAGGAGTGATATTACGGTCATCAACCTGTTAAAGCTAATAACAAAATATGGTGAAATTACGGTCGCCTGTATTTTACTGAAATACGCCTGAGAACTTTTTTTTTTTTTTTTTTTTTCTCTCCATGGAGAATTTCCGATTGAAATTACGATTTTATTAACAGTGTAAGCTACTGAGATGATGAATACCAGTGCACACCATGAGCTGTAATGTTTGGTGGAGCATTGTTTTGGGAATAACATAGATTATAACGCAATCACTATACAGATCAAAAAGTTACCAACTCGTTTGAAGCATTCTCATACTTTACAACAGACTTTATGATGCAGTGGACGTTACAGGTCATTTAGCAAAATGAGAGAAAATATATGGTGATCACGATATATAATCAATTGAGTTTTCCATTGTACTTGATTTATTTGCTTTTTCCCCCATAGGAGAATGCTGGAATCTTGGGTAAGAACTTGATTCAGAATCTTACACTTAAGAAAAATAAATAATGTAATTTTAATCGGCAAGTTTTCGTAAAAATATACTGTTCTCAGCCGTATTTTTCAGGAGTACAGGAGACCGTAATTTTGCCCTACTTTGTTATTATCTTTTACGGATTGGTGACCGTAATGTCACTCTTTAACGTCAATATATCCGATTTTAAAACGGCAAAGGCCTTGCAACATTTATTCCAGGATTTGTACCGTTTTTTACAAACAAATTTTCAAGTGTGGTTATAAGGGAATTATTTTTTCGGGTAATTGGAAACTTTAACACACCTTCAGAGAAGCAAAATTTAGAATGAATTTCTCTTGAGGTCTGTGAGCATGACCAAATGTTGATTATTATTATTATTATTATTATTATTATTATTAGCTAAACTACAACAATAGTATTGAAAAGCGAGATGCTATAAGCACAATGGCTCCAACAGGGAAAAATAGCCCAGTGAGGAAAGGAAATAAGGAAATAAATGAACGATATAAGAAGTAAAGAACAATTAAAATGAAATATTTTAAATACATTAACAACATTAAAACATATATTTCTTATATAAACTATAAAAAGGACTTATGTCAGCTTGTTCATCATAAAAACATTTGCTGCAAGTTTGAAATTTTAAAGTTCTACAGATTCAATTACCCGATTAGGAAGATTATTCCACAACTTGGTCACAGCTGAAGTAAAACTTTTAGAGTATTGTGTAGTATTGACCCTCATGGTGGAGAAGGCGTGACTATTAGAATTATAAGGATGATAAAGAGGGTGGGGTGCAAATAATCTTTTTCCTTACATTATTATGTACATATTTAGTTTTACTACTTGTGTACCTATTATTATTCTATTTTGTTTTTGTTTTATCTTATATCGATTTTGTTCTTATGAATCTTGTTAGGCAAGTTCATTTTATTTTCATTTGCTCCATTAGAATCTATGCGTATTACGAATGATGTTTAGGAATCGAAGCTATGTTTAATTCAGCTAAAACGTAGATGTAATTAAAGAAATTACAATGAATTTCCTGGAATGGGAAAAGTTACGTTTTCCTTTGGAACACTTTCATAGTTGCTCCTCTCTCTCTCTCTCTCTCTCTCTCTCTCTCTCTCTCTCTCTCTCTCTCTCTCTCTCTCTCTCTCTCTCTCTCTCTCTCATAGACATCAGTGAAAATTCAATTTTTCTTTTTGGTTTTCTCTTATGTTCGAATATATGTTTGGAATGGTCGCAACGCAGCTGATAGATATTTCTTTTCAAGGAAAATTAGCATTTATCCATATCATGAAATTCCTTAGGGATCTAGTCTTGTTATTAGGAGAAAAGTATATTTCCTATATTGCTATTCTTTCTTAAGCCGTAAGATTTCATTGTGTATGTTTGTGTTTGTGTTTGATGGCTGCTTTTCCGGTCCCATACAGCAGGGGAACCCCACTCTCTACAGGACCTCCACTGTCGTTTTACCTTGTTCGTTCACAGTATTTAGCCTTTTAAGCCACATATTGCTCATTTACTGTTAAATCGTCACTGTCAAAAGACTCATGAAATAAGAAAGTCTTCAGTTTCCTCTTGTGTATAAAAGAGAGTGTTAACAAGGATTTTGGATGTCTCAAAGACTTTTTCGTCCATTCGCGGAGACTCCATTTGCTCTTGGGTAGAGGGAATTACTTTAAACGTTTAGAGGTTTTATGATCTTTTCTAAATTCTTGAATTCGTTTACCGTGTTGCTGTTCACTACATCGGCTGGAAGTCTGTTCCATATATTTGCTATTTTATATGTAAAGTAATTACCACAGAGAGAGAGAGAGAGAGAGAGAGAGAGAGAGAGAGAGAGAGAGAGAGAGAGAGAGAGAGAGAGAGAGAGAGAGAGAGAGAGAGCATACGTATGTAAGGTTTGTGCGTTTGTTAGTGTGAGAGAGAGAAAGAGGTAGAAAGGAAGATAAATAATATAAAGCGTCTTGAGACAAATATTTCGTGATGTCCTTGCTAATGGCGACTCACATTTTGTTTCTTTTTAAACCTTTTGTGAACGAAATACGGGAAGGGTTTGGAGCCTACTTCTCAGGCCTATCAAACGCATCCGGGCCTCTATGGGAGGAAGATCAAGGCCAGATAAGATAGACTAATTGATGCTTTGTAACGAGTAATTTTGTTTATAATTGAGGACATTTAGACAAGAATTCGTCTTTGTTGGTTAGGGGCGGGTTCAGAAGTACAAACCAGACCTTAGATACAATTTATCATACTTGTCTTTGGGGAAGGTCACGTTGACATAAGCTACATTTATGTAAATAAACCAAGCGATGGCAACACATATATTGTAATAAAACAGTTGTGTGAAATAAACATGTTTTATTATGATTTTATTATATTATTTTTATTATTATTATTATTATGATTATTATTATTTTTGCTGTTGTTGTTGTTGTTGTTGTTGTTGTTGTTGTTATCATTAACATTATTATTATTTTAAAAACAGTACTTAATTCAATAAGAAGTAATAAACGAAAGAAAATTTAAAGGAAAGTAAACAAAGAAAAGGGCAGTAAGATAGTAAGTGACATAACAACAAAAGAGAAAAAGATTGACGTTTTGAAATCCGGATAAAACCAGGTGGACAAGTATAAAATGAAATTAAAGCAATATATACAAAATTAAATGAGTTTGACATATGAATACGACAAAACTGAAAGAAATGGAAAGAGAGAAAAATATAGTTATTAAAGTGGGAACCATAGGTAGAACCAATCACAAGATGTTAGTCGACCTGAAATACATATAAATATGTTCTTTAATTTTAGGATATAAACCGTTTTATCGGTGTGATGGATATGTCTGAGTTTAGAAAGAAATTATTTTCACATTGATACTTAGGAAGAGAGAGAGAGAGAGAGAGAGAGAGAGAGAGAGAGAGAGAGAGAGAGAGAGAGAGATTGATTGCATATCAAATTAATACACATACATATGTTCATTAATTTCAGGATATAAAACGTATTTTGGGTGTGACGAATATGTCTGGCTTTAAAAAGAGAAATTATTTTCTCACTGATACACAGGAAGAGAGAGAGAGAGAGAGAGAGAGAGAGAGAGAGAGAGAGAGAGAGAGAGAGAGAGAGAGAGAGAGAGAGAGAGATTGATTATATATATCGAATCTATATGCATATGTTCATTAATCTCAGGAATATAAAACGTTTTTTTCGGTGTGACGAATATGTCTGGGTTTAAAGGGTCTCTTTCATCTACCTGTGTTAATGAGATTATAATGAGGTTAAAAACGTATTTTAAACGTCATAAAAAACGTATATTGGAATGATTTTCACAGCTGCAGAGCCATTACAAATACACACGGTTCGTAAATCGTAGTTGCGCGTGGCTTGAATATTAAAAACACTTTGATATAATCTTGAAAGGCTTTCCTTCATAAATGTGTTGCAGTGTTTGGATTGATACGTGATTTATTTCCAGTGTTTTAATGTTTACAGTATTTTTATGCTTGTCGTAAATGTTTAGGTATATACTTTATATACTTACACACACATATATATATATATATATAAATACATATATATGTATTTATATATATATATATATATGTGTGTGTATATATATATATATATATATATATATATTTATTTATATATATATATATATATATATATATATATATATAATTCATATATAAACTATAAAACCTTTACCAAAATTAGAGGAAGAAATAAGATATATATATATATATATATATATATATATATATATATATATATATCATTTCTTCCTCTTGTTTTGTTAAAGATTTTATAGTTTATATAGGAACTATTTATTTTAGAATTGTTACTGTTCTTCAAATATTTTATATTTCCTTTTTTCCTTTCCTCACTGGGCTATTTTCCTATTTGGAGCCCTTAGGCTTATATCATTCGGATTTTCCAACTACAGTTGTAGTTTCGCAAGTAATTATGTATATATATATATATATATATATATATATATATATATATATATATATATACACACACACATATATATATATATATATATATGTATATATATATATATGAATATATATATATATATATATATATATATATATATATAAATGATAATGAAGATATGGTGTAGATGAAATTGGGTTTGGTTGATATTTGCAGGCAATGCATTATTATTTTTAAGTGGTAAAGTTTGGAAGTGGTAATCTGGCATGATGTTGAAAATGATTGTGACCAGTATAATAAAATGAAAGAGTTTATAGAAATTTTCATAGTGAGTAATTAAAATGGTTTCCTTATTATAGCTAATATGATGTAAATGTAACAGAAGAGTAAAGCATTATGGACGAGTTAGCGTAGGTAAAACAAGGAAGGCGGCAGGGTCAATGCAAAAGATTAGGGCAAGGAGGTCAGTGCTTATGGAGGCAGAAGCTGGAAGGCTGCAGGGTCAATGCAAAAGGTTAGGCCAAGGAGATCAGTGCTTATGGAGGCAGAAATAGCTTGAATTTAGGAAGAGATTGCTGGGACATGTCTCCCTTTTGAAACAGAGAAGGAAAATGTATAGCTCTTAAAAATGAAAATCTCTTGAGAGTAACTATTTGTAGTAGTGTATGTGGGAGTAATAGTTTTTAAAAGAGTGAGAAATGGGAAGGTATGCAGATATAACAAAGAGGTTTAACATATTGGATTTTTTGTTATATGTGGAGATTGTAGGTCAATAGATTGTTGAAATTTGTAAACGTCTCTAAGATTTGGAAGGAAAAGTTTAGCGAGTTTTACTACTATGAAATCTCATCTATCATCAATTCAATTTAAGGCCATCTTTTGCTGTGTTGCCTCTTTTCATGCCTTTTAATGCTTTCTTTACTTCTCCTACTATTATGTTTGGTACCGGATCAGCTGTTTCATTATTTCTATTGGTGAAGGTGAAATTATTTCTTATATCACTATTGTATAGCAATGTTTAGAAATCCTCTTTGATTTTTATCAATCCGTCTCTTTTTGTTGATAATACTTCTATTTTCATCCTTTAAAGTAAAAATCTGCTAGCGCCATGTTCCAAGTCTTCTTTTCATCAATATGATGCTTCTTCCTTTCTTTATTGTTTCTGCAGGTTTGATCTTAATGTATTTACGAATAGGTTTTTTAGTTTGTTTATTATTCTGGATTGTTCTGCTAATTCTGTTTCATTTCTAGGAATTTACCCTCATTTCCAATATTTTCCTTATTAGGTTTTTTGTGTTTTCTTATATATATGTATCTATCTATCTATCTATCTATATATATATATATATATATATATATATATATATATATATATATATATATATATAGATAGATAGATAGATAGATAGATAGATACATATATATATACACATATATATATACTATATATATGTATATAAATTGTATATATATTATATATATACATATGTATATATATAAATATGTATATATATATATATATATATATATATATATATATATATATATATATATATATATACACAAGGATATACTGTATACAGTATGTGTATAAGTATAGGAGTATACATAACAATGACTGTATTTGTGAATGTAATATCATATGGGCGTATTTTATTAAAGCATATTTTGAATCTTGCATCGTATAACAAAGGCTTTTTCCAGTACTACCGGCCATCTAAGTAATGCCAGCGGCTTTCTCCAGCTGTTTTGTCTTCGTGCATTCCAGGTAATATTTCCCACAAAGCCAAGGCACATTAGAAAATTGGAACAGCTGTGTGGGTTGCTTGAGGTCGATTTTTTCTTTGATATTTAATATCCAAAAGAAATAACATCGTATTTTTATGTTTCGAAGTCGTCTTTAATAAATTCAGAATGTTTTTCTCTGTAGGAAATAATTACACTGATGCTCTTGGCTCATGTGTTAATTTTGTTATTGAAAATAGGCTATCATAGAATTTTTATTTCAAACTTCATGATTGCATCATAAAAACTTATCATTTCCCTCAACACCCTCTTCAATGCCTCTCAACACCCTCTTCAATACTTCTCAATTATTGGTATTACCTTAAGTTTTTTTTTTTTTTTTAAACCAATTATGTCACAGGAAACTTTTTTTTCATCATAATCGTATTTTTACAAATGTGGTTCACATACACTTTCTTGCCTAAACCATCCTTGTTCTTTTCTTAATAGTTCTTACATTTGTCTTGTCTTATCAATCAAAATCCTAATTATATCTTCCTTTTAAACTAACAGATGTTTTCCTCTGTGTAACTCTGACGCGCTATTATTCCGGTTTTTTTTTTTTTTTTTTTTTTTTTTTTTTTTTTGTGCGTGTACTTATTCACTCGAAAGCTTTCCTCATTCAAATGCTCCTCACAAACACATGCCAGGAAGTCAATCCCACTATCACCGTCAATCTGCAGCTTCCAACTTTTTTTTTTCCTTCAATTACAATTAATTTTGAAAAATTCCTAATGAATTGGGTAAACACTTCAGTTGAAACTTTATTTAAAATGTGCATTAGCCAATAAAATAAAATACTTGAAAACCACTATCTTTATAATGCTAGAAATCTAAATGTAGGTACAATGATAAATATAACACAATAAGCAGCACCAAGATGTAAAGGTATAAAAAAAAAAACTTAAAAACAGAACCAACACAAATCATCCTTTTACTTCTTTTGTGACGAATGTTTCTGATAAATTAAAACTCGCTCCGTTGACTCTTAATCATGGGAGGTAAAATAAACACACAGGAGATTAAACTTAAATAGACCACAAGTCAAAGAATTATTCATAAAGGCATTAGAAGAGAGAGGTTTCGGATCCTACCCCTTTATACGCCGTACTCGAAAGAATAACAGTAGCTTACTTACGGATGGGTGAAATTGAATGGATTTAAAAGAAATGTTCGATGGAGAGAGAGAGAGAGAGAGAGAGAGAGAGAGAGAGAGAGAGAGAGAGAGAGAGAGAGAGAGAGAGAGAGAGAGAGAGAGAGTTCAGTAGGCAAGAGGGAGACAGATTGAAATATTCTAAGGAGAGAGAGAGAGAGAGAGAGAGAGGAGAGAGAGAGAGAGAGAGAGAGAGAGAGAGAGAAGAGAGAGAGAGAGAGAGAGAGAGAATGTTCAATAGGCAAGAGAGAGATTGAAATATTCTAAGGAGAGAGAGAGAGAGAGGGAGAGAGAGAGAGAGAGGAGAGAGAGAGAGAGAGAGAGAGAGAAAGGGGGTTGTTGAAAATATGAGACATATACTGGTGGAATGGAAAAGAGATAAAGAGAGAAAGATATTCTAGAGGGAGAGTAAGACGGAAATGTTCCTGAGAGAAAGGAGCCACAAAGAGAGAAAGAGGTCGGATACCTTGGGACGTATGGATGCACTCATTTTATCAAGGGTTTCATCAACTTCTTTTCCAATTAAGAGAAGAACTTCGTTGTATCTGACCAAAGGACATGTTGCATTATTCAAGGCTTGTTTCTCTCTCTCTCTCTCTCTCTCTCTCTCTCTCTCTCTCTCTCTCTCTCATGTTTAGAAGAGCATACTAGAATCTCTAACAATCCAGATGTACAGTTGGACTCAGGAATTCCTGGTATACCTCGATCTGAGGAAGCACATCCAGTCACACACCCTTAATGTGTGGAAATTTCCAGCCTACCACCCCTGCTTGCTCTCCCTACACTAGCCTTTTACTTACCTTGAAGTAAGGGTGTGACCGGGGTGCTCTTCAAAACAAGGTATACCAGGGACTTCTGTATCTAACTGTACATTTCTTAGATCATCTGTTGTGATTAAGAAAAAGAACGCAAAGATAGCAGCCTAATCCCTTAGAAATTACTTAAAAACCTTGCTAGCTGTATTCCTTTAAGTGAGAAAAGTCCTCAAGGTAAAATTAGCTTTGTGTAGGTGTACAGAACGACATAATAGATAGGCATTAAAAATAACAAGATGGATCCTTAGGGATTGCAAACGAAGCAGGAAAGGAAGAGAAGACGATGAATTGACCAGCCAAGAAAATTTTGGAGGTATAGAGTGCCACAGAAAGACCATAAACAGACGCGAGTGGAAGGACATGCGTGAGTCATTTGTCCTGCAGTGGACTACTGTAGTTATGGCAGATGATGATGATGATGATGATGATAGAACGACCTATGTTGGGGAAGTTTTACTGCACAGGAAATTCATCCACGATTTAGTATGTATTATTATTATTATTATTATTATTATTTGCTAAGCTACAACCCTAGTTGGAAAAGCTGGATGCTATAAACCCAGGGGCCCCAACAGGGAAGTTAGCCCAGTGAGGAAAGTAAACAAGGAAAAATAAAATTTTTAAGAAGAGTAACATGAAAATAAATATCCAATATAAACTATAAAAACTTTAAATGAAACAAGAGGAAAAGAAACAAGACAGAACAGCATGCCTGAGTGTACCCTCAAGCAACAAGAGAACTCTAACCCAAGACAGTGGAAGACCATGGCACAGAGGCTATGGCACTACCCAAGACTAGAGAACAATAGTTTGATTTTGGAGTGTCCTTCTCCTAGAAGAGCTGCTGGCCATAGCTAAAGAGTCTCTTCTACCCTTAACAAGAATAGTGGCCACTGAACAATTACAGTGTAGTAACCCCGTGCGTAAAGAAGAATTGTTTGGTAATCTCAGTGTTGTCAGGTGTATGAAGACAGAGGAGAATCTGTAAAGAATAGGCCAGACTATTAATTGTGTGTGTGTGTAGGCAAAGGGAAAATGAACCGTAACCAGAGAGGAAGCTCCGATGTAGTACTGTCTGACCAGTCAAAAGACCCCATAACTCTCTAGCGGTAGTATCTCAACGGGTGGCTTGTGCCCTGGCCAACCTACTACCTACAAAAGAGAAATGTGAGTTGAGTTTTTTATATGTATATATATATTATATATATATATATATATATATATATGTATTTATATGATATATATATATATGTATATATATTTTATATATATATATATACATATATATATATATACATATATATATATGTGTATATATATATATATATATATATATAATATATATATATATATATATATATATAACTTTCCCTCCCCCAAACCGGTAATGGACACGGCCAAAATGATGAAAATTATGTATATTGTGTATATCATACGAGGCTAAAGAATTATAGTGGGAAATAATGTGTTTACCTTCCCTTTCCTAAAGTGGAAACTCGTTAGATAATTATGGACAATCACCTGCTATTCTTGAGCCCTTGTGTCTTTCATCATAGTTTTGACCTCGGAACTGTGATGGGTTATGAAAGTGATGAAGAAAGATTATATCGCTGTGTTTAAAGGGAAATTAAAATTTGTAGTATCGAATAAGATAAAGTGAGAGTGAAATAGAATGATTACAAACGAGAAGCAATTGTATGGTTATTTATTTTAACATGGTTTC
>NC_090752.1:11876559-11879059 GCF_036898095.1 Palaemon carinicauda
GGATTCAATCAGAATGAAGTAGTTCCTTCCGGAGGAGTCCTATGGTTAGGTCCTGCGGGCAAAATGAGCTGACAGAAAAGTCACAAAAAGTCCCAAATGGAAGCGGGAAAGGACTGAAAGGCCGAGAGGGTGGCAGTTGAAATAAAAGACCAGAGAGGGTGAAAGTGTCAATAGTATGAGTGAAGAGTGAGTGAGAGTCAGAGAGAGAAAGAGAGAGAAAGAGGGGAAGTAAAGAGAGTGAGAGAGACAGCAAAGAAAAGGGATCGGAAGGGAGAGATAGAGGGGATAGAGAAGGGGTAACGAGAAATGCACAAATGAATTTGATGGACTTTAGAAAATGGAAAATTATTGGAACATGTAAGGAGAGAGAGAGAGAGAGAGAGAGAGAGAGAGAGGAGAGAGAGAGAGAGAGAGGTGGAACATTTGTTTGAGCAGTACAATACATATGTCAAAATGTGATGGCAGTTGAAGAGTAAAAATCTCTCTCTCTCTCTCTCTCTCTCTCTCTCTCTCTCTCTCTTAAAGATTTTTACTGTTCAGTACACTATTTAAACTTCCAGATTTTTATTTCATTGCCGTCGGCTATATATAAACCATTTCATAAGTTCGTACTCTTAACACATTTCCATGCTAAGACAGATATAGCACATTATGCCAATCAGTAAATGGTATTCTTAACTTTGCATGCATAAGGATATTCATTCCACATAGAAAAGGACACCTGAAGAAGGATGCAACTTCAATAACTAGGACCTCAGGATCTCAATTTCAGTCTAGAGGTCATCCGAATTAACCTAAATCTTGTAGAATACCGGGAAGACAGACACAAGCAATGTTGCAACTTGCATCGTTTCTGCATAGTGGGAAAGTAAGCAGATGGCCCCGAGACAACTTTAGTTCCCTCAAAAACATTACTTTAACCAAAGGGGGAAATATTTAGAATCAATTCGTGGATGATTTCAATTGTCTGCTTTTGTGGCTGGAACTGATATTAATATTGCAATGGAAGTTCTGTTTCTAGATTGAGAAATTATCAATTCAGACTACTTTAAAGTAGAAGGAAAGACCAATATTTAAATATGGACAAGAAAGCATTTAAGGTGGTAAATCGTTCTGGTCATCTACAACACGCATGTCAGGTTATTAATATTGTTATATTAGTAATATCTTTATTATTATTATTATTATTATTATTATTATTATTATTATAAGTTGTTACTATTAGTCTATAGTAGTTTATCTTTTTAGAGAATCGAAATCAGACGGTTTTCACCTAAAACAAAGGCGAAAAAGCTGAATGAGCCAGATGTCAACATTCCATAATTGCTGTTTTTAGAAGAAGTTTGATTTTGTACAAACTAATGAATAAAAAAAAAAGTGTTTTTATAGTGAATTTTCCATAGAAGATTTTCATTGCACTTCATAGTTTATAGAGACCGACCATACATACATATGATCGTTGTTCTAGGGCCTAGGCTCTCCCTTCTCCAACCAAGATAGGACCAGTCAATGGTTGCTTATAACTCACACCCAGTTCCCTGACTCATAAGGACAATAAGGTTTTAAATACGAATTGGGGAGAAAACATTTTTATGTTTTTTTATATTAATTTTGTTTTGATTGTCAAATACTTCTGTGAGAGAGAGAGAGAGAGAGAGAGAGAGAGAGAGAGAGAGAGAGAGCAATGATTGATTGTAGCGTTAAAAATTGTTGTTATATTTGAAGGCTATTTATTTTTATTTTAGATAGTTCAGGCCAGTTGAGGAAATCTTTGCCGATATTTTTTTATTTTTATTCAGATTGGTGAAAAAAGGACATTATTAATATTATTATTATTATTATTATTATTATTATTTTTTTTTGTTATTGCTAGCAATGCTACAACCCTATCTGGAAAAGTAGGATGATATAAGCCCAAGGTCTCTAACAGGGAAAAGTACCCCAGTGAGGAAAGGAAATAGGGAAATAAATGAACTACAAGAGAAGTTATGAACAATGAAAATAAGATATTTTAAGAACAGTAAAAACACTAAAATTTATTTATTAACCATGATTATTGGAAGTATGTGTGGGTGTGTTTTTTTTTCTTTTAATCAGTCGTACTTTTTTCTTTCCCTTTTTTTCTTTCGATTTGAGTAAGGACAGTTCATCTCAATATGTCTGGACTAGGTACCGTCACCCCCACAATATATATATATATATATATATATATATATATTATACTTTATGTGCGTAACTGTTCATCATATAACCGAGAATGCTAGTGTATTCTTGAAATACCTGATGGTGTTTTGTGTGTGTGTGTGTTTTGGGGTCTTTCTTCACGGGTTCTCATCTCCGATTGTTATATTAAAGTATGAGTTTGGTCGTAACCTTTTTTTTTTATTGAAATTACCCACTTTGAGGAAAACACCAACTTATGAAATATATATATATATATATATATATACATGTACACATATATATGTATATGTATACATATATATATATATATATATAT
>NC_090752.1:11886563-11904063 GCF_036898095.1 Palaemon carinicauda
ATATGTATGTATATATATATGGGTGTGTATATATATATATATATGTATATATATATGTATGTATATATATATGGGTGTATATATATATATATAATATATATATATATATATATATATATTATATATATATATATATGATCTTTAGTCATGGTTAATCCATATCTGACATTGCCATCGTCCACCAAAATGAGGTAAAAGAATACAGTATTGAACATTCTCTCTCTCTCTCTCTCTCTCTCCTCTCTCTATATATATATATATATATTATATATATATATATATACGTGTGTGTATATATATATATAATGTGTGTGTGTGTGAAATACATAAATTCCTAAATATATATACATATAAAATATACATTTTCCTACATTTTTTTGGCATGTGAAGAATTTATCCTTTGGGGATCTCAGTAAGTCCTCTAGAGTTATAGTAACCTTTTTTTAATATTATATTTTTTTCTCTCAATAATTACTTGTACCCTTTTACGCCCGGTTACCTTTGTGAACGATTGTCTAAGATAAAATGTTTTACTCGTTACGATCTTCGAAATAAAACAAAATGAAAAAGGACATAGTGATGGTCGAAGGAGAAAAATCCAAAGGTACCTGATTTCAGAATCGACAAGTAGTTTTTTGAGTGTTCAGGAACTCTTAGCGACCTTTAACCCCGCAGTGTCCACCAACCTTCAATGTTAGTAACCAAATAATGGCCAAAAATTCACCTTTACTTTTTATGTTATATCTTCTTATTGTTAGGTTATCAGTGCCACTATATATCCTTGGTGCTTCGAAATAGGCAAATGTTACGAAATTATTATTTTTGGAAGGTGGGGGAAAAGTAAAAGCTACCCCACAGCCGTGGAGTGCGCAAATGCTTCCATGTTTTATCCTAAACACTGACTTGTTACTGACAATTCTACTTTTCTTGGTCTTGGTTCTCGTTGTTTCCAATGATGACGTAGTCTTATTGCCTTGTGATCGGAAGCTAATGGAGACCCGTGACGAAGGGGCGACTGTTGAGTGGTTGGGAGTTCGATGTTTTTCTTTTTGTGGCTCTTCTACAGAGAGAGAGAGAGAGAGAGAGAGAGAGAGAGAGAGAGAGAGAGAGAGAGAGAGAGAGGAAAATTCAGTGGATAATGGGTAAGAAGTAAGAGCAATTAGTAGATAGGTAAAGTTTACATAGATCTCAGATAGGATCTTTGCTCAAAATTTTTACTTTGAACATCCATCTGTCGATGACATATCCATAACTGGATGCAGGCCTTCCAATTTCCAGTAGGTCTGGTCTCCTTGTAAACGGATAACTTATTGAAATTGTTGATTACACTAAAATATGATAGAAGCCTCAAATGGATTAAATGTATATGAAACCCCTAGTACTGCGTTGAATTTCCCTACACTTTACACTGGATAAGGTTGTTTCCGAGGTTATGGATCAGTATCCCGAAAAGGTTGGGTTTGTTGTTAATTTTGTGTTGGTGAGGGAGGCGGGGAGGGGGAGGGAGGGAGGATTTCACCAAGTTGATATTATCACCAAATTTAATCGAAATCCGTTCACCCGTTCTCGAGACATTAAGGTGATTAAGCTATCACAAACATCCATAGAAACAGGCCTTTACTTCTTCCAACTTTGTTTCGGAAATAACAATGAGAACATGATATTTGATACACATCGACCAATGTATAGAGGAGATTTAGTGAGAAACATTGTGATCGTAAGCATGTAAGTTTTTTAAATGTTTTACGATAAGACGGCATTCCTACTCCTTTCCTTATAAATTCATGAAAGGGTCGTGAGCATGTGGCCATTACCTTAAATGCTGCTTTTTTCCTTAAATTTGAAGTTAGCAAAACTGAAATTACCCTAGAATTACCTTAAAAATTACCTTGAAACCGTGAAAATTACCTCAAAATAAGTTAATTATCTTAAGAGTTTAAACTCTTATCTTGACTAGTATGATGACCTGAATTTTATCACTCCGGTCTGGGAAACAGGAAGCTGTGGAAGAAGTGCAAAGAAGTTATGTAAACCAAGACTTCATGTAATGAAAATCGAGAAATCTGATGTAAAGATTTGCCCTTACTTTTCATGGTTACAAGAACATTGAAATTGTACAAGGGTTGTGGTGGCCGATGTGATAACGTCCCTGACTAGTGAACGCCAGACTGGGGTTCGAGTCCCTCTCAAACTCCTTAGTTTCCTTAGTCGCGGCAACCTCGCCATCCTTGTGAGCTAACGATGGGGGTTTTGGTGAGCCTATAGGTCTATCTACTGAGAGTCACTGGTAGCCATTGGCTGGCCCTTCTTGGTCCCAGCTTGGCTAGAGAGGGGCTTGGGTGCTAATTATATATATATATATATATATATATATATACATATGTTTTATATATATATATATATATATATATATATATATATATATATATATATATATATAGACATACATATGTTATATATATATATATATATATATACATATGTTATATATATGCACACACACACACACACATATATATATATATATATATATATATATATATATATATATATATATATATATATAGTCAGTCTCTAGGAAATTGTCCTGCTCGATAGGGCAATGTCACTGTCCCTGGCCTCTACCGTTCATGAGCGCACTTCATACCTTTAAAAGGATTTAAATATATGTGGAATTGATTTCGTCTCAGAGACGTTTACCCGGTGGGGGGGGGGGGGAATTAAAGAGATATTCCAAAATTTGTTACTTATGCTCGGTTTTCTTATGATGACAAATGGTCATTATATTTGTAGCTCAAAACATAATTTTTATAAAGAAATATTAAGATATACTTCAAACTTTTATTGATGGCGACGGGTAAGAGAAGCATATTCGGTTAAACAAAGAAGCCAAAAACTACCTTTTGATTATCTAAATCACGTGACCCGTAATGCTATTTTTTATCCCTTCCAGTTTTATTTATTTTTATTTTTACCAATCTTTCAAGTTCTTTCTCCGTTCCATACAACGCCAATCATATTTAGGAGTTATGTACTCTGGTAATAATTAACATAATGTAATTTACGTAATCACAAAGGTAATTTTCTTTTTCTTTTAAATATTCTTAATCACCTCTGCCACCTGATAATGAAGAACTTTAGACATTCCACATTTCCTAGTAAGATACAGTTTTCATTCTAAGATTTTCCCTTTAATTCAAACATTTAAATGGTCAGGCAAGCCCTTTCTAAATAGAATATCCCACCAGGTATATCGATAAGATTTCCTATGTAAATATTTCCTCATTCCAGTGGTTTTTTTTTTTTTTTTTTTTTTTTTTTTTTTTTTTGGGCTTCTAGAAGAAAGTGACTGCATTGTTTTTATTAGGGAAAAAGATAAATATCTAGTCTTGCTTGACGAAATTTTGAAAGTACATAAACGCTCTATAGAAGTGTTAAGTTTACTAGCGTTTATAAGCATTGCATTCTTTAGATTTTGTAATGGCTAATACCCTCGCTCTTTATATTTAATGCAATGCAATGACACATTTTGTTAACGACGAAAAAAAAAAGTATTCAGATCTACGACGAATAGGGATAAAAAAAAAAAAACTCAAATCTACGACGAGTAAAGAAGATATTTTATGTATTGTTTTGAAATGTCATTCCATATAATAAGTAACTGTACTACAGCTTCCTAGGTTTTACCGAACTTTTGACTCTTGCATTTTTCACGCAAGGTCAATGAAGGCTACACTAGGTCAGTGGAGAGTATAGTAGTTCACTCGAACATGGAAAGTGAAGAGGACCACTTTGGAATCAATTTGTGTGCACAACACCTGTGTCCACAATCACGTACTGGCAGTTGAGTGCGTTTGTTGATTAATTTATGTACAAGGAGTTCTTGAATTATTTAACATCTGTGACCTTGGTGTGTCGAATTAGTGTATTACTGTACAAGTGCCTAATATCAGTTTACGCATTTTTGTAATGTTTGATTTTATTGTAAGGGTTGTTGTAGTCTCTTTGAAAAGTCCCAGCCTGACAATCAGTTGGATGGGAATTCGAAACATGCTCAAGCTGGATAGTTTCTAGTAGTGTCGGAAAATGAACCATCCTTGTTAGGAGGATATGGTGGGCGGGGGAGGGGTTAGGTGGTGCTTATAAATCTATCTTCTGAGTCATCAGCAGCCAGTGCTTGACCTTCCCTGGTCCCAGCTTGATGGAAAGGTCCCGTGAGCGCTGATCATATGAATGTAAGGTCAGTGTCTAATGCATTGTCCTGCCCCTTCCTCTGCCATTCATGAGCGATATTTTATTATTATTATTATTATTATTATTATTATTATTACTTGCTGAGCTACAACCCTAGTTGGAAAAGCAGGATGGTATAAGCCCAGGGGTCCCAACAGGGAAAATAGCCCAGAGAGGAAAGGAAACAAGGATTTTTATTTTTAAGAACAGTATCATTGAAATAAATAATTCCTATATAAATTATGAAAACTTTTAACAAAACAAAACGAAGAGAAATTAGGTAGAATAGTGCACCCGAGTGTACCCTCAAGCAAGAGAACTCTAACCCAAGACAGTGGAACACCATGGTACAGAGGCTATGGCACTACCCAAGACTGGACAACAATGGTTTGAATTTGGAGTGTCCCCCTAGAAGAGTTGCTCACCATAGCTAAAGAGTCTCTTCTACCCTTACCAACAATTACAGTGCAGTAGTTAATCCCTTGCGTGGAGAAGAATTGTTTGGTAATTTCAGTGTTGCCAGGTATATGAGAATAGAGGAGAGTCTGTAAAGAATAGGTCAGACTATTCGGTGTATGTGTAGGCAAAAGGAAAGTGAACCTTAACCAGAGAGAAGAATCCAATGTAGTACTGTCTGGCCTGTTAAAGGACGCCATAACTCTAGAGGTAATATCACAACGGGTGGCTGGTGCCCTGGCCAACCTACTACCTCAAAAACTGGATTATTTAGTTCTCATGAATTACATGTTAAGTTTATGATAGTATTTTAATTTTCTTTATTGATTATTTTAGTGGATTCTTTCGAGTCCTGACTTTCATTTTAGTGGATTCTTTTGTCTTAGGATGGTCTGCTTGGTTTTTTAAAACCTAACAACATTCGAATCATGTTTATCATTTTAGTGGATTCTTTTGTCTTGGGTAGTAGGTAGTATGTTGGCCAAGGCACCAGCTACCCGTTGAGATACTACCACTAGAGAGTTATGGCGTCTTTTGACTGGCCAGACAGTACTACATTGGATCCTTCTCTGTGGTTACGGTCCATTTTCCCTTTACCTACACATACATCGAATAGTCTGGCCTATTCTTTACATATTCTCCTCTGTCCTCATACACATGACAACACTGTGATTACCAAACAATTCTTCTTCATCCAAAGGGTTACTGCACTGTAATTGTTCAGTGGCCACTCTCCTCTTGGTAAGGGTAGAAGAGACTCTTTAGCTATGGTAAGCAGCTCTTCTAGGAGGACACTCCAAAATGAAATCATTGTTCTCTAGTCTTGGGTAGTGTCTTGCTTGAGGGTACACTTGGGCACACTATTCTATCTAGTTTCTCTTCCTCTTGTTTTGTTAAAGTTTATTTAGTTTATATAGGCGATATTTATTTTCATGTTACTCTTCTGAAAATATTTTATTTTTCCTTTTTCCTTTCCTCACTGGGCTATTTTCCCCGTTCGAGCCCTTGGGCTTATAGTATCCTGCTTTTCCAACTATGGTTGTAGTTTAGCAAGTAATAATAATAATACTAATAATAATGGTCTGTTTTGTTTAAAAACCTAACAACATTCGTGTCCTGGTTATTATTTTAACGGATTCTTTTGTCTTGGGATGGTCTGTTTTGTTTAAAAACCTAACAACATTCGAGTCCTGTTTATCATTTTCTCTAAATTGCCTGAAAATGATAATATTCTGCTTTCTCAAATTTCAAAACTATTATCATTCCCAATTTTGGGAGATCATGAATGATCATCATTAACTTGTTTACTTCTGGATTTCCTGTTTACCTTTTCATTTAGCTCATAGTGAAGTTTGAGTTTATAGATCTCTTTATATTTTATTATCATATGTACTTTAGATTATGTGCTTAATTATTTAGGCTGCAAACTATAGAAATCCAGTGAAATTCTATATACAGTCATAATGCCTAATGTTTTTCATTTTTAATATTTTGGTCTCTGTATAGAAAATGGATAACTGTATTCTCTTTCTCATAGAAAACCATTGAATTTCAAGCTAACCAGATTGACTGAAATTAATATATAATGAAAAGGGCTACGGTCTTTTGACTTTTTGGTCCACAGAATTCCTAGACTTAAAGCGGTAAATGATAGTTAAATCGAAAATATTAAACAGTCTTAATCTTTTTTTCAAAGTTATTGGCTGAGATTATTTAACGATTTAAGAAGACTACAGTTCACACAACCAAGTCTTTAACATTTTCCAGCATACCGACATCAATATTGACATCAAGAGGTCAATTACGATGACATCACTGGGGTCGTTTCATAATTATAGTTATATTCACGAAAGACTCCTATTTTATCACCAAAACTGACTACTTGGTGTGAAATATTATATTGAAATGTTTGAATATGTGAATCAGATTTTCTATACATTCATGAATTGGGAAATAATATTTTCCATCTAACTGATTGATTGATTAATAATACGTTCATTCTTGTATTGGTCAAATAGTTGATCTTTTTCAATTATGTAATTTGACTAGATATCGATTCATTTTGTTTCATTCGTTTAGTATGGAAATTGCATGTTTGCCTTCATAATACTGCAATTGTCGGTAAGCTAACAAGAGAGATGATGAACATAGCAAAATAATAAGTGATCACACAAAAAAAAGAAGTGTGTTTATATGTATATATAGTATATATTATATGTACTGCATATATTGTGTAATATTAATAAGAATAGAATAGTAAAAGTATGTTTAATTTTGTAACTTACTGTACACAGATGTGTTAAAACGTTACTCCAGTCACAGTGGACTTTGTCACTATTATCCAGAGACGATGGGCGGAAGCTCTGAAAAATCTGTATCCTGAAATAATACACATATTTTGGACTTACTTTAAACCTCTCCTGTTAATTAAGAAAGTACGATATAGACGTCATAGAACCACACAAACATGTATATATATATATATATATATATATATATATATATATATATATATATATATATATATATGTATATATATATATATACTGTATATATATATATATATATATATATATATATATATATATATATATATATATTCAAATAAGCCATATACATATTTTGATACGTTAATGTCTGGATTCTCTTAACGACCTCAGGATCAGAGCCCCAGGCGAAATCACACAAAGACAAGAGCTTGTGAGCGGCCGGGAATCGAACCCTGGTCGGCAAGCTTGTATAGACAGTGACTAAACCACTTGGCCACGAAGAAAGATCTTTATACGGGGCCAAGTGGTTTAGTCATTGTCTATACAAGCTTGCGGACCAGGGTTCGATTCCCGGCCGGTCACAAGCTCTTGTCTTTGTGTGATTTCGCCTGGGGCTCTGATCCTGAGGTCGTTAAGAGAATCCAGACATTAATGTATCAAAAATATATATGGCTTATTTGAATATGAAAAACATGTCTAAATGTGCAAAATTTATCATATATATATATATATATATATATATATATATATATATATATATATATATATATATATATATATATATGTATGTATATATATGCATGCATGCCTTAATCTTCTATTAAGGGTATGGCGCTGAAGGTTTCAGCCTTCCGGTTTCTCAACAGAGTTTGCTAGGACAAAGCGTTTTTTTTTTTCTCCAACAGGTGGTTGTACGCATTTACTACTGGTTGCAGTTTTCCGAATCGTGGCCCAGAAACCTTTTGTTTACTCCGCCACAGCCAACTTGTGTGCATTATTTTAATTATCTAATTCAAACACTTATTTTAACTGGTCTTTGCTCCGCCGTTGCTTGTTTCTTCGTAATTTAATTTTATCTCACTGTTCCTCTGTTCTGGTAAGGGGTACATGTGGCCGAGTAAATTGGTGGTTTTAATTACTTAATCAATAACCAAGTTCAACTGGTCTTTGCTCAGCCGTGGCTCGCTTCACTTGCAATTTTACATTATCTCTTTGCTCCTATGTTATGGCTAGCGGTACATGTTGCTTTACGCATGTTAACCATGTGGGCGAGTAAATTGTTGTTGTTTTAATTATTTAATCAATAACCAAGTTCAACTGGTCTTTGCTCAGCCGGGGATTGCTTCACTTGCAATTCATTATCTCATTGCTCCTATGTTCTGGCAAGCGGTACATGTTGCTCTACGCATGTTAACCATGTGGGCGAGTAAATTGGTGTTGTTTTAATTATTTAATCAATAACCAAGTTCAACTGGTCTTTGCTTAGCCATGGCTCTCTTCACTTGCAATTTAACATTATCTCATTGCTCCCATGTTCTGGCAAGCGGTACATGTTTTATTGATCACTTAATTTATCTGGTCTTTGCTCCTCGTTAATTCACATATTCTCCAGCGCTCATCATTCTCGGATAATTTTAGTCTGTTCTTGTGCATAGGCAGCCCAGACAATGATATCCTGGGTATCATCGTGCATCTAGCACAAGGATTCTTGTCTGGTGGGCAGAGCGTGAAATTTCTGGGACACAAGTCTTGAATACTACAAGTTGGTTATCAATCCGCAACCTACCAAATCCGTTACAGGTGTGGTATTACCGTCATGCGACTACATTTGTTTATTGCCTCTTTAAGAAATGCAAAAAAAAGAAAAAAAAATAATAATAATGGTACTTCATATCAGGAATCTAGAATATACACAGACATGCACATGTACATTTACATTAATGTACTTATCTGAGAGCATTTTCTTTATGGTTTATGGAAACGACCAATATCCAAGTGTGAAGGGTGTTAACGACCAATTGACATGTTGAAACGCCTGTCACAAAGTCTTCAAAACAAGACAGATATTTGTTGCCAGAGGTAGGTAACCGCAGACGTGTCAGCCAAGTGTAAAGAGATTTTGAGCTGTCTGTCTAACAGACTTCACAGTGTATCCGGAAAATAATTACTGTACTGCAATACTTGACCTTTCCCTTTATGCGTATGCAATCTCTCTCTCTCTCTCTCTCTCTCTCTCTCTCTCTCTCTCTCTCTCTCTCTCTCTCTCTCTCTCTCTCTCTGAATTGGTATGTGGCATTTCTCTATACTAAGAGGCCTCTTCATTACTTTTAATGTGCAATATCTAGATGAGTATGAAAAACCGTTCAGTAAGGGTAGATTATGATTTTGGTTAATCATAACAAGGTAGAATAAGTAAGATTTTGAGCTGACATAAAGTGTTTAGTAATTTTTCCTATAGGCCTGTAATAGATAGGCCTGAACAGACATTCAGTACAGCATAAACAGCCGTAGAATATTCTCACCTGATAGATTTCAAAAGTTGTAATTTTAACTCTTAATAAATAAAAAAAAATGTTTAATGAAGACAAATTATTCCGTGTTGCCCTTGAACTTTCCCTCGAAGTTGAAGTATTTCATGAATGGTTTTTTAAGTAACTTTGCATCATCTCCATAGTTTCTTCAATACGCACGTTGAAGTTCAGTAGAATAGTCTTTACTCTTTCTATGGAAACAAAATGTGCAGTGTTACAAATTCCATTACTAAATCGTTTATGTGTTCTAATTTCATATTGTTTGTAGTCAGAAAACTTAAATCTAGATGTTTATATACCAAACACATTCTCAGTTATTCGTCTTACAATAGACAGGCAATAGATAATGGATTTTCCGGACTTTTTTTCGTTCTTTTTTTGGTGTGTGTGTGTTTGGAAAAAGTTTTAAGGAATTGTATTGAATAGCAAAAGCTGCATCTCCCCAAAACACCTAATGAATTATTTAGAAGCGTGACTCATACTAAAGTTACAGATCAGTCAATCTTATGTTATCAGCTAAACTTGTGTATGCTTACCTGTTGCAGTCATCAAAATGTATATACATATGTGTATATGTGTATATATATATATATATATATATATATATATATATATATATATATTTATTTATATTTATATTTATATATATATATATATATATATATATATATATATATATATATATATATATATATAGTTTTAGTATCTTGTTTTTTCTTATGAAATGCAATTAGAAGAACGTGTATGGCTGTTTCCCGAGAACCAAACTGTAAAAATAAAGGGAACGTCAAGCAAAGCTGACCATTTGTTAGATAATATGGCTCGCAAATTACTGTAGATGCCGAGTATATCAGAATTTCGGTAATTCGTCAAGCATTAAGTTTCTCTTGGCAAAAACAAAAAACTGATTAGTGGTGTTGGAGTTAGGAGCAAAGATGGGGATTATTATTATTATTATTATTATTATTATTATTATTATTATTAGAAGCTAAGCTACAACCCTAGTTGGAAAAGCAAGATGCTATAAGCCCAAGGGCCCCAACAGGGAAAAATAGCCCAGTGCGGAAATTAAACAAGGGATGGAATACGCTATAAGAGAATTTATACAACAGAGAAAATTATATATATATATTTTAAGAACAGTAACAACAATAAATTAGGTCTTTTAAATTTAACCTATAAAGACTTAAAAAAAAAAAAGAGGATGATAAATAAGATAGAACAGCGTTGCCCCGAGTGTACCCTCGAGCAAGAGAACTCTAATCCAAGACAGTGCACTCCAAACATACACCAGTGTTCACACTCACTCTAGTGTATACATCTGTCCCTACACATATTCCTACGGAGCATTTATTTAATGTATATTTTCCAATTATGAGATGTATTGTATATAGAAATTGAATATATCATGAAATAATTTTGATTTTCCTTCACTTAAATGTTCATTATGTAGAGCTGTTGACAATCTCTTGCCAATTTCTAACGAAAATTTGAGATCCTCACATAAGGTAATACTACCACTCTCATGTATTTTACCTCATGATGAGAGGAGCAACTTAGTAAATAAAAAAACAGAAGGTCCCGAATAATTTATCCACTTACTCGAATCTTACTTCTTTAAAAAGGTTCGTATGTGAAAACTTCAACTCATTAGATCTTTTCGTTTTCATAGCACGAACAATAAATATTACCGCTAATTTAAGCAGTTGTTGCTCTAAGTTCATCCTACTATGCCAGTGGCATTTTTAGATTTATTTCGGAAGCAGGTCTTTTGAAAACTATTTAACTTTTATAATGACATTCAGCTTTTATGATTTTGATTTAATATTCTTTTACTTTTATTTTTTTATATATATAAACTAAATGATATTGGCGTCAATGACCTTAGATGTCAGGATGCCTGTAAACTTTAAATCAATCAATCAGTCATGGCAATGAGCCAAAGTACAGTTGGCCACATTAGTTCCGTTATCCTTCACAGGAAGCTAAGGAGACGTCTGACAACTATACATTGTAGCAGGTAACGCTGTGCTTAGCAACAGAGGAGAAGCTGTGGACAACGCTGCCTGCAAAATAATCTCGCTGAGCTTGTAAATACGATATAAATAGGATTTCAATTAAGTTCATGAAGTCCTGTTAAGCAAATTACTATTGTTTTCTATACAGCACTTGGTAGAATGAATTAAAATGCTATTGCTCTCGTTTTTACAGGCTCAGCAACTTCCATTTTACCGTCAGCGTTGTCAATAGTTTTTCTATTTTGCTAAACAGCGTCACCTGCTACAATGTACAGCCGCCAGACGTCTCCTTAGCTTCCCATGAAGCGTACTGGAATTAATGAAGCCAACTGTACTATCAATATGCTACTGTAAGTGGAACAAAGATCTCTTGGGTAGAATTATACACATTATGTCTGAATAATATAAAGCCAAGACAGACTAGCAGCAACAGACGTCTCTCTCGACAGGTCGGCTTGTGTAAAGGGCCCCCGAAGTGCAAATTAATTTTTCTAATCGCTCATAAAACTGTCAAAAACATTTCTTAATCATTTCTTAAGACCTTTACAGACTAGGATGAAGGCGGGTGCCCATGTCTTTACTGGAAGTCTTTTTGATGATGTCACATGTGAGGTAATTTATTTATATTTTAGAGCAATGGAAGTTCGTGTTGCTATTGTTGTTTGTGTTCTTTGTTGAAGGATGCGCTGCATATTTCGGAATTATTTTTTCATCGAAGAATGCATATGTTAATGAGTGTGCATAGGGACTTTGCTCTATTGTTAGATTCACTTTCGCTAATAATTTGTTTCTAAGTAAATGTTAAAGGTGATTTCATCTTGGTAAAGAGTTAATGAAAGTTTTCTTGTAATTTGTCAAGGATTATTTTATTATTATTATTATTATTATTATTATTATTATTATTATTATCATCATCATTATTCTAGAAGTTTTATTCCAGCTGTTACCAAGTTGTGGAATGATATTCCAAATCGGGTAGTTGAATCAGTAGAACTTCAAAAGTTCAAAGTTGGAGCAAATGTTTTTATGTTGACCAGGCTGATATGAGTCTTTTTAGAGTTTATATATGACATATCTGTTTTTGACGTTGTTAATAGTTTATATTGGACATATCTGTTTTGACGTTGTTACTGTTTTAGAATGATTTATTGTTAACTTGTTCTCATCATTTATTTATTTCCTTATTTCCTTTCCTCAGTAGGCTATTTTTCCCTATTGGAGCCCTTGGGCTTACAGCATCTTGTTTTTCCAACTAGGGTTCTTGCTTGGCTAGTAATAATAGTAATAATGATAATAATAATATTATTATTACCGCCGCCAAGGTTACATTTTCAAGTCGGTTTATTTATTTATTTATTTATTTGTCTGTGTCTGTGGACAGGATTACGTCAAAACTACTCGACTGATTTTGACGAAATTTTCACCACAGATAGATCTGACGTCATGGACATCATTAAATTTTGGAGATGATCTGAATTCTAGATTCGGATTTTCATTTTCCTCCATTTTAAAGATAACGTTAAAACAAAATGACAGATTTATTTCGAAATTATCATCCTATATAGACCATAGACGGCTCTATTAATTTTGGAGATGATCCTGTACCGGATCCGGATTATAGGTCCGGATTTGCATTTTTCACAATATTAAAGATTACGTCAAAACACATTGACACGTTGGATTTTCACAAAATTTTGACAATGGTGGATATTAAGCATCGGAAGAAACCATGAAATTTTGGAGGTGATACGGATCGAAATCACGATTCTGGATCAACATTGCACCTTTCACTATCTACTGTACAGTTAGCATATGAAAAGTGGGATGCGATGTCCGCAGACTTGGGTTAAATGTTGGCAATATTCATTGGCAGAGGTATGAAATCTCTGATTATTATTATTGTTATTATTATTATTATTATTATTGTTGTTGTTGTTGTTGTTGTTGTTGTTGTGATGATGATGATGATGATGATGATTATTATTATTATTATTATTTTTATTATTATTGTTGCTCTTATTATTAGCTAAGATACAACCATAATTGAAAAAGATTATTATTACTATTATTATTTTATTAGCTAAGCTACAGCAATAGTTGGAAAAGCATTATGATATAAACTTAAAATGACTCCAGCACGGAAAAGAGCTCCTTGATGAAAGGCAACATGGAAACATAGAATAGTGGCCTGAGTGTACCCTCAAGCAAGGAACTCAATCAGAGACAGTGGAAGACCATGGTGCAGAATCTATGGCACTACCCAAGACTAGAGAACAATGGTTTGATTTTGGAGTGTCCTACTAGCAGAGCTGCTTGCCCAAGCTAAAGACTCTGTTGTAGAATACTGAATGGAAAGTGGCCACTGAACAGTTTCAGTGCAGTAGTTAAGCCCTTTTTAATATGATCTTTTACTCTATTGATTCATGGTGTTTTTTTTTTTTTTTTTTTTTTTTTTTTTTTTTTTTTTTTTTTTTTTTTTTTTTTTTTTTTTTTCATCGGTGACCCTTGAATACACGCCGCCAGATAATGGAATTAGGAGCTGGAAGGGTATCCAATTAACACAGTTAACAGGGTCCTAGAATGGAATTATTGGGATTTATATGAAGGATAGCTTACATGTTAAAATGAGGTGATAGGAAGTATGCTTAAGGGATTGTGGTTGAGGAAGGCAATCTCTTAAGGTATAACCATTACATCTTACAGCTTCATTACTAATACCCTGTAATCGTTTTCAAATTAATGGAATGTTTCACTTCCTAAAGACGTCTTATGTTGGTGCCCTTAGGTCAATACTTGAACTTTATTCCAGTTTATATATATATATATATATATATATATATATACTAGAATTTTTATATTTCATGCTTTGGTGGCCAGGGTCAGTACTTGTATTTTATGCAAGTTAAAATACATTGTGTACCAGAATCATTATGATTTCATTCCTGAGCCTTAAAATTCATTTTTGAAAGAAAAAATTCTTTCACTTCAATTTTATCATGAAGATTATTACATCAGGCACTGCTCTTGGATGATCTTCTTAGTCCCTTAAGAAGAAGAAGGATGGCTCAGGATGTTGATAACAAATGGGTATCTCCTCTGATGGTTGTCTGGATATGGAAAAAAGAACTTCACCCAAGGACTCCCCATCCACATCCCCCCCCCCACACATCCTCCACCCACATTTCCTCCACCCCCATCCCTTATCCTATACCCCACCTATCCTATCACCGTCCCTAGCTACCCCAGGAGCAGAATGTCCCGCGGAAATGAAGAGGAAGTGACAAATAGAGAAGACTTTTTTTTTCCCCGGGAGTGATGGAATTACAAGAAAATGTAAAAGCAGAGAAACGGAGGGGACGAGAGTGTAAAAAATATGAAATATTTAAGAAAAAAAATTGTGATTCATGGCGTCTTAAAAGAAGATGAATACGAAGATTAATGAAAGAATTCTATGCTGGATTAAAAAAAATATTCCACGGGTTAAAGACGAAACCCGATAATAGTTTTTCAGTAGTACGTTTAATATACAAACGTAGATGTCTGGATAATGAGAGAACGGAAAGTAAATATGATAAAATTTATATAATGAAAATGGCAAATATTAACACTTCCTCCATGCAATTTTATTTGTTTCCTTTGCCATCTGACAATGTCAGTACAAAAAGCTCTCCAAAGCAGCATGCTTACAATTCCTGTATTTTTTTTTATTGTAAAACTCGTTATCTCTCTTTGAAACAGTTGGTGAATCGTGTATTGTTAGCAGTTCTTCTTAAGGTATTCTATAATAATAGGGAGATGGACACACACACACACACACACACACATATATATATATATATATATATATATATATGTATGTATGTATGTATGTATAAATCTGTTGGTTTAACTCTAATAATCTACCAGTCAATTAGTAATATTCGTGTTGACAGTATTCAAGTGATAGAATTATGCAAAGTAGACAGATTAATTGCATTTCTGAACAAGTAAATTTTTGCTTAATTTTGTTTGATTTGTCCGGTATAACACCACTATTTTTCCATAGAGTTCGTGGAGACATAAAGAGAATATGAAAAAAGTTTGCTTCAGTCATTTTTCAAATAATGTTGTAGATGGAGAGGTTTACGTATTGGTAGATAAAGAGGTCTAGGTAGAGGAAAAGAAAGAGATAAATAAAGAGGTCTAGGTAGAGGAAGAGATAGAGAAAGAGGTCTAGGTTGGGGTAGAGAAATAGATCTGGGTAGGAGTAGAGAAAGAGGTCTAGGTAGGAGTAGAGAAAGAGGTCTAGGTAGAGGTAGAGAAAGGGGTCTTGGTAGAGTTAAAGAAAGATATGTAGAAAGAGATCTAGGTAGAGGTAGAGAAAGAAGTCTAGGTAGAGGCAGAGTAAGAGGTCTAGGTAGAGGCAGAGAAAGCGGTCTAGGTAGAGGCAGAGAAAGAGGTCTAGGTAGAGGTAGAGAGAGATGTCTAGGTAGAGGTAAAGAGATGGAGAAAGAGGTCCAGTTAGAGGTAGAGAAAGAGTTTTGTTTTTGGTTTCCTTCACTTTCTCCTGTGACGAATAGACACTGTTCCACTTCTTGCTTTTCCTTTAATATATTTTTTGGTATATTTTGTTTCTATCTAAGAAAAGATTTTATACGTAGTGGATACAATTTTGCAGTGCTTGATATTTTATTCTATTTCCTGAGAACATTCGAAGGAAATATATTAGGTGATTAATCGGGTTTAAATCAACGCAAATATAGACATTGAATCAGAATAACAGTTTTCATTGCTCTACATTTTTGTTTTCGTTGTAGTAAGCTAATACTGATAGATAATTTTACATGACATATCCCCTATATAATAAACAGCTCTCTCTCTCTCTCTCTCTCTCTCTCTCTCTCTCTCTCTCTCTCTCATATATATATATATATATATATATATATATATATATATATATATATATATATATATATGTGTGTGTGTGTGTATATATATATTTCCGGTCACGCTGAGCGACATTTTCAGACGTATAACAACTCGTTCTCTCTGTCCCTCGGTTAGGAGGGAGTTGGGGGGGGGCGTACCCCGAGAGGTACGCTAGGAAACCATGATCTGTGTGTCTGTGTATACATATGGGATTCAGTAGTTTTCAGTATAGTTGAGGAATGAGAAAACTAACAATTCAGTAGGATACTGAGGCTTTAATACTTTCCCTACATAATTTCAAATAGTTAATAAAAATGGTGAATCTCATTATGGAAGTGAAAAGGCAAACGCAGAAGAGACCGTCCTCTGCCCTTTCCGTCCAAGAAAAATATCTATTGACTCCTAATTTGGTATTTAAGAATTGTTCCATTTTATAAAAAAAGAGAAAAGAAAGGCTGTGACAGCGAAGTGTGTACACCATCAGGGGATATCTTTTCCGCCTCTGTATAACCGGATATGTTTTCCTGTATATTCCTGAAACATTTTCTTTTTGTTGTGGTTTCTTTTTTTTTTTATCTATACCAGATAGGACTCGCTACTTAAAAACTTTCCATTACTAGTCAGTTTCAGTCGGTTGAAACATGTCATGATACACGCTGTGCTAAAGTAAATTATTGCTCCTTATTAGTTTGATCAATTTATAGTCCTTTAATATGTGAAAATATAGGCAGGTATTCTCCACATGAACCCCTATTCATGTGTCGTTAAACACTCATAATTTTTAGGGTTGTCGTGGCCTATCTGGAAACGTCCCTGACTGGTGATTCCAGTCATGCTCAAACTAGTTAGTTCCTTCAGTATCTGCAACCTCAGCAGCCTTGTGAGCTAAGGATGGGGGCTTGGGGGAACCTTTAGGTCTACCTGCTAAGTCATCAGCAGTCATTACCTGGCCCTACCTGGTCCTAGCTTAGATGGAGACGGGGTTTGGGTGCTGATCATATACATGTATCACATGTGGTCAGTCTCTAAGGTATTATCCTGCTTTCTAGGTCAGTGTCACTGTCTTTTGCCTCTGCCATTCATG
>NC_090752.1:11906563-11919063 GCF_036898095.1 Palaemon carinicauda
TTTACTATTAATACTAATCCTAATCATAACATTAATATTCATGATAATGATTAGTATTAATATCTGTAATAATACTAATGACAGCATCATTATCTTAATTAATAATGGTGATGTCGGGGATGGTGATAATGACAGTGATTATAAAAGAAGAAAACGCGAAGCGAATGATATATATCCCTTCATCATCCCCCAGGGGGTTGGAGAGGGGGGATAAGGCCCCAGGGATCTTCTTACATCTCGTAGTAATGATGGATTCCATATCACTACTCTGCCTCGTCATAGTCAGGTTTTCTTTTCATGTAATCTCTGGGCCTAGGGGTGTAGGTGGGCGTCACCTGATGTCTGTATTTTTTTGTCATTATGTTGTTTTATGTTCGTTTTTTTATTATTATTATTGTTGTTATTATTTTCATTTTTATTTTATTGTTATTATTATTATTTTCATTTATTATTATTATTATTATTATTTTCATTTTTATTATATCATTATTATTATTATTATTCTTTTTATTTTCATTATTATTATTCTTATTAATATTATTATTATCATTATTATTATTATTATTGTTATTGTTATTATTATTTTCATTTTTATTATGCTATTATTATTATTATTTTCATCTTTATTATTATTATTGTTATTATTATTATTATTATTATTATTATTATTATTATTACTTGCTAAGCTACAACCCTAATTGGAAAATTAGAATACTGTAAGCCTGAGGGCTCCTACAGAGATAATAGCCCAGTGAGGAAAGGAAATATCGACACCAAAGAGAAGTAATTAACAAATAAAATAGAATATTTTAAGAACAGTAACAAGATTAGAATAAATCTTTCATAAATGACATACAAAAACATTAAAAAGAAAACAAGAGGAAGAGAAATAAGACAGAATAGTGGTTATTAAAATAGAGTTGTCTCGGGACTAGATGTTAGAACAACCATCTTACAAATTTCTTCGCTCAAGGTGAAGTCGGTATTAGTAGCAATTAATGATGGTAATATTTACCATAGTAACTGTTACGTTTTAGGATTCCAGTTGTGAAATTATTATTATTATTATTATTATTATTATTATTATTATTATAATTATTATTATTATTATTATTATTATTATTAATCACTGATTTTTACCGGTATACTTAAAAGAAAAAAAGTACTTATGTCATTTATTGTTTCCATGAAAAATTAGATGAACTGTATATATACAGTATATGTATGTATATATATATGTATGTATATATATATATATATATATATATATATATATATATATATGTATGTATGTATGTATGTATATGTGTATATTAAGTATATATATATATTAATATATATATATATATATATTAATATATATATATATATTAATATATATTTATATATATGTATATATATATATATATATATATATATATATATATATATATATATATATATTTCTTCTGATGGAGGTTTCTATTTTTTATTTACCCTTTCCCAACTAAATTAGTCCTATAAGATATATTTTCATAAAATCTATTACATAACTTTTTGTTTCACGTTGTACATTTCACATGTTCGTTAAACATTTCAATAATGTATAGACGGAGATTAGTAAAGCATCCTCTCTCTCTCTCTCTCTCTCTCTCTCTCTCTCTCTCTCTCTCTCTCTCTCTCTCTCTCTCTCTCTCTCTCTCCCCCGCTACTTACCTTCTGAAGATTACCTTCTTATAGAGGAGAGTGATTTTTGCCGAGATGATGCTCCTGAATAGGAGGGTCTCCCTGTGAAAGCAGCAGTGATTAGAGACGAGCCATCTTCAGCCAGAGACGGAAGAAGACGGAGATTTAGAAGAAAATGGGGAGGGAAAAATGAAAGGGAAAATTAGCAGCAGTGATGATGATGATAATAGTAGTGTCTAATACGAACCTGGTCGGCGGAAAGCGTAGTTTGATTAGAAGCTAAAAGGGGTTGGGGGGGGGGGATATTAATCCACCGAAATCCTGGATTTTGTGTCTTTTATGTTTGTCTCTTCATCCCAAAATGTGATGGTTATTAAGGCAGGTAATCTTATGTTTATGTTTCATTGAAATGTAAAAGTTATATAATGTCAATTATGAATTTATTAAATGCTTATAGCATCTTACTTTTCTAAAAAATGGTGGTAGTCCAGGTAATAATAATAATAATAATAATAATAATGATAATAATAATAATAATAATAGTAATACAGGCAAGTTGTATAAACCAAAATAGATTAATGTTATTTTTAAACAAATTTTTTATCTATAGAAATGATTGAGTTTGCTAAAAATATCAAGTTACTTTTATGAAAAAATTATAGCTCTGTCCTAGTATAGGTTTTACTATTTTAATTAATCTGTCCTTAGATTCAAGACTTTCTGTATACCTTTAGGAAAAATAGTACTTGGAAACAGAAATCATAGATAAGGACTTAGGTGGGCAAATTGGACAGTATTTTTCCCCTAATCGTGAGTAGTTATTAAGGTTGGCCTCGATTATATAAAAATAATGTACAGTGGATATTTTCAACTAATAAAAAAAAAGGAATTTTATTCAGTGGGCTAAGAACGTTAAGGCCCTTATTATAAATGTTTATTACTATTGTTATTATTATTACATCACTACTATTATAATTTTAAGCATTATTATTATTATTATTATTATTATTATCATTATTATTATTATTATTATTATTATTATTATTATTATTATTATTATTATTAAACTTACCAAGCAAGCTATGGTACTTGTTATCTTAATACACCGTATAATCACGTGTCTGTTGAGTTTTGATAGAAATTATTACAAAATTGTATAAACATAATTATACATTTTCCCTTTTTTCAGTTTTTCTAATTAATTTCCCTTTGTTAAGGAAGCTCATTTCGAGATCCACGAGTCGAAATGTTATAAATTTCGTAAAATCTACTCCTTGGGATTTTATGCATCTATTTATCTTTATTTCATGGTGAAAAACTCGATTTCGGAAAAAAAATTTCCCCTGGGAAGCATTCCGATTTTGCAGGCAGAAACGGCGTTAAAAACTTAAATCTTTTTCTCTCGACGAAACAAGGTCTTGTTGCCAAGCGTTTTTCTATCTGGTACGTTTGATAAATGTAAGCAATCATTGTTGTGTGTGGGCTTTGAAATATCTATACAAATTTCGTGATATAACAAATGCTTCTAACTTAAGCCCCGTTAGTTTTGATGTATAAATTTTTAAGTAAAGCATTGCTAAGATTAATTATTGATGGGTACCATAGAAATGATGAGAATTTATTATCTGGTGTCCCTTAAGGTGGTGTTCTCGGTTTATTACTTTTCATACTACATACGCATAGTTTAACCAAATATTGTTGCAAACGTAGATGATGGCCTGTTGGTAACCTCTTTGCCTGATGATCGCCAGACTGGGGTTCGAGTCCCGCTCAAACTCGTTAATTTCTTTGGTTGCTGCTACCTCACCATCCTTTGTGAGCTAAGGAGCTGGGTTTTGGGAGAGTCTATAAGTCTACCTACTGAGTCATCAGCAGCCTTTGCCTGGCCCTCCTTGGTCCTAGGTTTGGTGAAGAGGTGTCTTGGTCTCTAGGGCATTGTCCTGCTTGCTAGGGCAATGTCACTGTCACTTGCCTCTGCCTTTCATGAGCGGTTTTTAAACCATTGCATCTATTCCATCTGAATGTAGACCTGTTGTTGCTGAATTTCTTAACAGATTTAGCTGAAATAAGTACTTAGTGCAAATTTTAGGAATGGAGTTGACCACTAATAAAACCCTCGTATGATGGTAAAAAGGTTAAGGACAGTGGCTTCTCAACATACAAATCTTTGCCTTAAAAAAGTCTTTTCACTTATCTGCAACCCATTCTATCCTAAAAACGGATTTTGAGCGAAGCGAAAAATCTATTTTTGGGTGAGATAGCCATGGCGTCCTGATGGAAGGTTCCTTTTTGGTAGCTTCCTTGGGTATATAACTACTAAATATTCCCAGAGAATTTAACCACAGGTTATCACAGAATTCTAACTTCTGGAGCGAGTATCCTAAAGGTTTCCCTTTAAGACATCGTATATCAACAGGGGACGCATGTATTAACGCGCCACATAACTATCTACACCCCACATAGAGTTAACACTTCGATGTGTAGGGGCGGAGAATAGCTGGGGAGCCGTTCCACAGCTAATCTCGTTCGTGGCTACTTTTGGTACTCGAGACGTAAACAAACGGGCGCCATTGCTAAATGACGTCACGTCCGTCCTCATCCTGAAGCCAGTTGCTTGCCGATCACCATGATACAGCAGAACAGGGTGGGACCTGAAAAAACTGGACGAAGTAGCAGGGAGGGTCCATCAGGACGCCATGGCTATCTCACCCAAAAATAGATTTTTCGCTTCGCTCAAAATCCGTTTTTTGGGCTCAAGCCATGGCGTCCTGATGGAAGAATACCAGAGAATCAATGTATCGTGGTAGATTTTCCCCTTTTTAGTGTAAGTGCCGAGGGCTTTGAACAGGTTAGCATAGTAATCTTAATAGAAGAACCGTAGGGAAGAGAACTTCCTGCCCCCCTGGCAGTGAAGTCCCCACGGGCCATGCTGAAGATCAAAGTGGTCATCGAAGGGCTACTCACCTTGCTGGGAGAACATGAAGAACTCGGAGACAAGACTGAATGGTTGGCATTCATATAGGAACATTCTCAAGGGCAGACAAGTGGTGGTTAGGCACTGTATGTTAATAGAGAATCGTCTGGTCTCTAAGGTATGAAGTAAGTAAGTATTCGTGTAGGAATATTACATTGCACAGGTGAGTATATAATAAGGGTTGAAACCTTAGTAATCTTCATCGAATATAAGAGGAAGGGGATAATAAAACTATGACAGTCGTGTATTTCATAGTATAAGTAGGAGCGGATTGAGACGCACAAGTAATAAAATAGAAATTTTATTTTACAATTGCAGAATATATTAATTAAATGCAATAAATATGTAAAAGTAATTTACAACAAATTATAATGTACATAGTAATGAAAGACTTGCTCTTGAATCTGAAAGAGAATTTCAAATTATTAGTAGGCACTCGTTCCAGAGGAACGTCAGTCTTTTAAAATTAAAACACATCATGCTCTAGGCATGCGGCACTCGTGTGACGACTATGACATTTCACCTGGGAGAAGAACCGTATATGAAAAAACACTAAGTGTCTTTGAAATCACTACGTATCACGCGAGAGTCAACATAGGCACCCGAGGAGTTAGAGTCCCAAGTAACTCACTGTTCTATGCAGAGTTAGGTGCAGGTTTCATAACACTACCTGCGGCTACCACAAAATGTTTGACTTCATGCACTTGTTTCGCATAATGTTTGAAGAAAACACGCGAGGATTTCCAGCCTGTGAAACTCTTAAGGCTTTCGAAATCCTTACTCTGAAAGAAATTCAGAGACGATGCAACTTTTCTAGGATCGTGACCGGCGGGTGTACTGTCAGGATCCGCTCTGCAAATGAAGTAGGTGATTTTCGCTCTTAGTTGTTTCAGTGACAGGTCGCTGCCCGATGTTTCTCCTTTGAAGAGTTGGCCTCCACCAAAGTCTGAAGTTCTACGAAGATAGACCTTGAGGCTCTCTACTGGACATAGAGAGGCATCTTCTTTCAGGGGGCATATTCTCCCAGGGCCCCATCTTTTGGTGGGCAATTCGTTTTTGGCGAGAAACGTCGGATCCGGGAAGAGGGTAAGGTCGCCTGAATCTGTAAACAGATTGTGGCCCTCGTCCCTTGATAATGCCACTATTTCGCTGACTCAGGCTCCTGAGGCAAGAGCAAAAAGAAAGATAACTTTTTGAGTCAGATCCTTGAGAGGGCACGAATCATTGTCTAAGTTGGAGGCAAAATGGAGCACCTTGTCCAGAGACCAGGAGATCGGTTTTGGTGGGGGTGCTGGGCGTAGACGAGCGCATGCTTTCGGCAGTTTATTGAAGATGTCGTTGGACAGATCAATCTGGAAGGCATACATCAGTGGTCTAGTCAGGGCCGATTTGCAAGTAGAAATCGTGTTGGCTGCCAAGCCCTGTCCATGAAGGTGAATAAAGAAGGACATGCAAAAATCAATGGTGATTTCCGTAGGATTTTTTGCTTTGACGAATGAGACCCATTTTCTCCAGGATGATTCGTATTGCCGTCGTGTGGATTCGGTCTTGTATTCCTCGAGGAAGTCTAGACTTTTCTTCGAGATCCCAAACCTTTTCTTCGCGGCTAGGGAGAGAAAATCATGAGATGAAGGTCCCTGATTTTCGATGATGAAGCGAAGACAGTCGACTTCTGTACTTGCTGGGAGAGAACTGGGCCCGGGAGAGGGATCAGCGTGGGCTGCAGCTCCAGGACCAGGGGGTACCAATTGCTCCGGGGCCACTTGGGAGCCACTAGGGCCGCTGTCCCTTTGAAGGTTCTCAGCTTGGAGAGGACTTTCAGCAGAAGGTTGGTGGGAGGGAACAGGTAGATCTTGGACCATCTGTTCCAGTCCAGTGACATGGCGTCCACTGCTTCTGCCTTGGGGTCCTCGTACGGGGCCACATATCGAGGAAGTTGATTGTTGTCGCTCGTTGCGAAGAGATCGATCTGAAGTTCTGGGACTTGGTGAGAGATGAAGGAGAATGATCTTGCGTCTAGAGACCATTCCGACTCTATCGGGCTTGTCCGGGATAGAGCGTCCGCCGTCACGTTGCGGAATCCTTGTAGGTGAACTGCAGACAGGTGCCATTTCTTCTTCTCTGCCAGACGGAAGATTGTCAGAAGCACCTGATTTATCTGGGGCGATCTTGAGCCTTGGCGATTGAGACATCGAACTACTACCGAGTTGTCTAGGGTTAGACGAATATGGATCGAGGGAGGCGGGGAGATTTTCTTCAGAGTTAGAAGGACCGCCATGGCCTCCAAGATGTTGATGTGAAACGTCTTGAATAGGGGAGACCATGTGCCTTGAGCCTGTTTTTGGTGGGAGTGACCTCCCCAACCCTCCAGCGAAGCGTCCGTGTGGATGTTGAGTGATGGAGGTGGGTGTTGAAGAGGGATGGACCTTTTCAGGGCCTTTGCTTCCGACCACGGCTTGAGGAGCAGCCGAAGTCTGTTTGGGAGCCGTCTCTTGAGGTCTCTTCGAGCGATGGATGTGGAACGTCTCCAGACTCCCGCGGCATCCTTTAGCTGTGCACGTAGCACTGGGTTTGTCACTGAGGCGAACTGTAGAGAGCCTAGAACTCGTTCCTGCTGACGTCTTGAGATCCGTTTGGATTTCAGCAGTCGCTTGACAGACCCTGCTATTTCCTTCCTTTTCTTCTGGGGGATGGAAAGGCGGTGTGACTGAAGGTTCCACTGGATTCCTAACCATTGGAACTTCTGAGCTGGAGAGAGGCGAGATTTCTTCGCGTTTATCTTGAATCCCAGGTGTTCTAGGAACTGGGTGACTTTGTTGCAGGATCTTAAACAATCCTCGGGCGATGGAGCCCAGACTAGCCAGTCCTCGAGGTAGGCCATCACCTGGACGTCTCGGAGGCGAAGCTGTTGTACGATGGCGTCCGCCAGCTTTGTGAAGATCCGAGGGGCCACGTTGAGGCCGAAGGGCATGGCCCTGAAGGCGTAGCTTTTCCTTTGGAGTCGAAATCCTAGGTAGGAGGAAGCGCGGTGGTTCATTGGAACGTGCCAGTAGGCATCCGCCAGGTCTATGCAGACCGTGTAAGAACCTTGAGGCAGAAGGGTCCTTATCTGTTGAAGAGTCAGCATCTTGAACTTGTTCGCTATGAACTTGTTGAGGGGGGATAAGTCTAGAATGACTCTGAGCTTGTCGGAGTCCTTCTTGGGGACGCAAAACAGTCTCCCTTGGAACCTGGTTGACTTTACCCTCCTTATCACCTTCTTGTTCAAGAGATCTAGGACATATTCTTCCAGAAGGGGGGTTGATTGTTGGAAGAATTGCTGGAAGGTTGGGGGTGGTTGAGTCCAACTCCAGCCTAGACCCTTCTTGACGATGCTGTGTGCCCAGGGATCGAAGGTCCAACGATCCTGGAATTGGCGGAGTCTTCCTCCCACCGGAAGCACTTCATTGCTTCTGGTGTCCCGAGGGTTTACTGCCTCGGCCGCTAGCTCCCCTTCCTCCTCTGCCTCTGGAGGGACGGCGAGATGCGTCTCTGCCTGCACCTCTGCTTGAGCCTCTACCTTTGGGACGAAAGGTAGTCGTCTGTTGCTCGAAAGCAGGGATGAAAACCGGTGACTGGGACAAGACCGGTTGGGTGACCAGCTGAAACGTCTGCTGTGGCTGAGCAGCCACTTGGGGAGTAGCGGGTCCCGGAAACTGCCGTCTCTGTTGACGTTGCTGGGGTTTTGGCTTGGAGGATTTCCTCTTAGGTAGAGGGCCGTCGTCCTGAGAGGATTTCCTCTTCTTCGACATGCCCCACTTGTGGAGAAGGTTCCTGTTCTCCGTGGCGGCCTTGTCGGTGATCTCTTTCACAAGATCAGAGGGAAAGAGGTGCTTACCCCAGATGTTGGAGGAAATCAGCCTCCGGGGTTCGTGTCTCACTGTGGCACTTGAGAACACGAATTCACGACAGGCTCTCCGAGCCTTCATGAAGCTGTACAAGTCCTTAACTACAGTCGCCAAATGCGTTTTGGCGAGCACCATGTAGTGGTCGGGGACTCTAGTGTCACCGGCCATGACGTCAAGCTGTACCTAGAGGGACATGGATGCGGCGAGCCTTTCCTTCGTGTCTTGTTCCCGACGAAGGAGATGGTCATTAAGTTTCGGGAGGTCTTCGTTAAACTGACGTCCAGCAACGTCAGGATCTAGTTTTCCCACCACGAAAGTATGCTGGATATCTTTCCAGTGTCGAACATCGGGGGGAGTAACCAGGGAGAAGGGTCTGCACTCCTCCAGTGCAGGGCAAGGTTTCCCTTCTTCCACTGCCTTGTGTACCGCAGCGAAGGCCTTTTCCATGAAGGGGAGGATCGCATCATCTGGTGCGACGTAGGTAGGGTGCTTCTTGCTCAGCGCCGGAAGCTTTGAGCAGGTAAAACCCCTACTTTTAAAAGCGTTGGCCAGCATAGCCTGGGCCTTCGGGAGATCAAACACTATCACCTCCTTAGGTTCGGTCTCTTCTTTAGAGGCAGGTTCGGATCGAAGCCGGACGTAACAGTCCGGATAAGCCTCAAAACTCGGGAAGAACTCCACTTCTTCCAGGGCAACCGAGCCGACCTTCTCACTGACGAAGATCCTGCCCGTTGCGATAGGCATATGCTCAGCATACCTCCAGGGGTTGGCGTGCGAGCATGCCGGGAGGTCCTTAACCGAAATCCTTTTCGGCTCCTTGGAACTTCCCATGGTCCTGATGTATTCGTGTGTTTCACGGAGTTTCTTGTCCATAAGAGCTTCGAGCATACGGAACATCTCCTGGGCGCTGGTTGGGATGGGGTCCGGGGTGGCGGAGGTAGACGGGAGTGATACTTCCGTCGATGTAGGAGTTGGGGCGGTGGTGGAAGGCGGAGCGACCTCTTGCTCCGACTCGGCGTATTCCACTCGGTCCTCCTCATAGTCCAATTCTTCGGCCATGAGGTTCCTCTCCGTTGTCTCCGACACCTCCGACATACGCTCCGCGTTGTCGGTATCCAGGCGACACTCGTGCATGGACTGGGCCATGACAACATCGGGTTCCACCGTGATCTGGACGGTGGGGATCTGATCCTTGGGGACCACAGAGTCTGGGGATGCCTTTGGGAACAGTAAGGCCCTCAAGTCTTCAGTGGCAAGGTATGGTCCAGTGGCGTTCTTCTGGAAGCCACGCACCCATTTGCGTAGCTTCTCTCGAGAAGCGTCCCTAACCTCCGCTGAGGGAGGGTTATTGAACGCCTCGACCAGGCGTTCCTGGCAGACCGTACAGTTCTGTGGGTCCCAAAACTTCAGATCACCTCTCTTGTTGGCACAAGGGGCGTGAGTCCTACACGCCGTGTGCCCATAAAAGTGCGGGCGCTTCACTCCACAGAAGCCGTGGTCGCACTTCACGTGCTCCTCCTGTAAGAGAAAGAGAACATGAGTATGTGGGAGTCATAAGAATGACTTCTATTCTAAAGTTAAATATTAAAGGATTAATCTTTAACTTAATATTAAGTGGTATAAACAATGTGATGTTCAGAGAATGGGCGGAAAAGAAGGAGATAGACACATACTCCGTGTAACCCGCCCGGCTGGTTACCGTAACCTTATCCATAGGCAATTTGTTGTGACCGAGGGCACAGGACAGAATTCGACATAGAATGCCAGGAAGGCAGTGGGAATTCTAGTGGGAATTGCCAAGGATATAAAACTGGGACTGAGGCTACTCAGACCATAGAATTGGGAACGTAGAAGATCCCATAGGGTAACGGTTTCCGGCAACCAGCCGTGCTAAGATACACACAGCATGCTGGAAATCTGTGATATGCAAGAAGACAGCATGGTTACTAATAGAACGGTAAGATAATACCTATCTATTTATGTAATCAAACCATCTGGTTGCAATGTAGGGCTATCAGCATGAGATGATAGCTAGTAGAAGGGGTGCAAGTTGCTTTGACGCCTCCGGAAGGCTCCGGCAGACCGGCGACACGCCGGAGGCCGCTCCAGCAGAGTTTCTGGCATTAGGGAAGACAATTATATAAGTCAGGGGTAATACCAGGATGGCGTCCGCCGGCACAACGGTGGCACGCCGTCGGGGAGCGGCGGCTCCGGCAGCCGAAGGTTGCCGGCTTGGTGACAGGGACAAGGATGGGTTATAGCAGAACCGGACTTCCGGCAGTGGATGCCGGCACTCCGGGGGCCGGACCGGTGGATGGACGACCGAAGCTATGAGGTATGAGGGAAGGCCATCGGCTGAACCCCGACGGGAGGCAGCAGTCCCCCGGCACACGGAGGACTGACGGCCCAGGGGGCAAGGGATCAGTCACCAAGGTTGGGAGGTGGTTATCACCGACAGGGGAGGCGGCAAGGGACCGGCACCAGGATAGTGAAAGAGACAGAAGGAGGGATGTAGGGGTACGGCCACGGACCCCAAGACATCCCACCTGAGTGGGTGTACCCATGATAGAGGCTAGCCCTATCACCCAGAAGCAGGGGCCGCAGACGGCCGGGAGCCAGGGTAGCCCAAGGGAGGGCTAGGGAACACCCAAGAGGGGGAAGAACCCATGTGGACAAAACGCATCAAGTGGCTTACCCCATAGGACACTATGAAGGGTATATGTACCAGAGCGGACTGCACACAGGAGTTCAAGGTAGCCCTATCACTCCACCCTAAGGAGGAGTTGTAGGACAGGGGACAGATGGGTATAGACTAACCTAAGTATAGGCTAGGCCATACAAGAGATAGGTGGGGAGGGGAGAAGAAGAAGGGTCTTCTATGGAGGAGGCTCTGTACCAAAGCGGCCACCAAGGAAGGGAGGACGCTCCCTAGCCTAAGGTAAGGCAGCCTGTCTGAGAACGGTGCATGGGTATCGTTTCAGCAAGGCACAGAACTAACTCCCCCCAAGCCTAACCTAGAGCAGGGATGTTACACCCTGAACTAGGAAGGATGGAAGACGTATCGCTATTGCAGGAAAGGTCGGAGACCTAGCCCCAGCAATAGAGGAAGGACGTGCCGTTCCTCATTCTCGGACGCAACCCTAAGGGGGGATCATTCCCTTAGGGAGGAAAGAGAAGCGATAGATACTCTGATATGAGCTTGATCCCCTTACGTGGTAGGGGGAGCAAGACTACACAGAGGGGATGCCCTAAGGCAGGGGATGAAGGAAGCATATAGGGGTCCTACATGTAGGTTAGGTTAGAAAGGCACACTATCTAACCTATCCCCTATATGGTCCCTGAAGGCGAAAACACTTGCATCACAGTCAACAGTATTGTAAAATAATGCCACTATCTTCATAACTAAACCTAGGATCACTGAAATATATCATGCATGAACACTGATGTTAGGCGCTCTGGCCTAGGGGCAAGACTAGCGAACTAGTATGGGGTCAGATATGTATATATATATGTGTGTATATATATATATATATATATATATATATATATATATATATATATATATATATATATATATATTTATATGTGAAGTGAGTTATTTAAGGAGATGTCTAGCTACATTCTCTTCATTAATCACAACATATGGTATTAGGCCATTTACAGTTTTTTGAACCAGTGGTTGGAAAGCTTAATCTTTTTTAATGATTTTTCAACAATAAGCAACAAATTTTTAATATTGAAGTTAATCAACCTTGGCAATAACGTATACCCAGAGGGTAATTATATATTACAATTGTCCCTTCCTTGGTCCGGAATCGAACCTTTACTTTTGAGATTTTGATTGATTGGCGTCCATATAATGTCCTGAAATCAGTATGGATATGTCAACTGTCACTTCTTCATCTTAATCTGAAGGTATATATAGGTTCAAATCCTGTCTAAGGTGAATGTACATATGCTAGGCTCCACTGGAT
>NC_090752.1:11934063-11966563 GCF_036898095.1 Palaemon carinicauda
CAACTGCTGCGATAACTTCTGGCGATAAAAGTTCTTTCTTATGTGTTTCTCATTAGTGAACTGAGAGAGAGAGAGAGAGAGAGAGAGAGAGAGAGAGAGAGAGAGAGAGAGAGACTTGATTTAGGTAAAGGTAAATAAACATTGACATTATACATCCTTTTGCTAACTTACACATGGAATATGTGTGTGTATATATATATATATATATATATATATATATATATATATACATATATATATATATATATATATATATATATATATATATATATATATATATATATATATATGTATGTTAATGTTCTACCTGTACATTCTTAATGATTATAATTCAATGATTATCCTTTGATATTTTGGACGTCAATAAAACTGATAAGAAATACTGTGCAGAATATTTTTTTTTTCTGAATATTTTATGCTTTTTTGTTATGTATATCCTTTTATTTCCGTTATGAAAGAAAAGGGCATTGAAATAAGCCATTACATTTTTGGTAAATAGAATTACCTCGCCGAAGCCTTTTGAGTGAACAATGCATGAACAGTTCTTGGGTGTCATGGTAAATCGTGACTACTTTTTGCGCATCACATGATTATCTTGTTTGTGCGTCTTCGAAAAATGTTCAAACAGGCCGATGCAATGCTTTTAACCAAATACAAATTTCTATGCTCGTATCCAAAGTTACTTGTAACTGGAGGTACTACTACGTCTTTCACAAATTATTATTGTCATTATTATTATTATTATTATTATTATTATTATTATTATTATTATTATTATTATTATTACTTGCTAATCTATAACCCTAGTAGGAAAAGCAGGATGCTATAAGTCCAAAGGCTCCAACAGAAAAAATAGCCGAGTCAGGAAAGGAAATGAGGAACAAGTAGATTAGTGTGCATGAGTGTACCCTCAAGCTAGAGAACTCTAACCCAAAACAGTGAAAGACCCTGGTAAAGAGATTGTGGCACTGCCCTAAACTAGAGAACAATGGTTTGGTTTTGTAGTGTCCTTCTCCTAGAAGAGCTGCTTGCTACAGAAAAAGTCCTTCTTCTACCTTTAACAAGAGAAAAGTAGCCACTGAACAATTACAGTGCAGCAGTTAACCCCTTGAGTGAAGAAAATCTTTTCAGAATTATTCAAATTTTTCACAATCCTATTGTCTTCTATTCTTTCTACATGACAACCTTCTCAAAATATTGTAATCCTTTCACTCAAGCAGCTTATTCGAATTGTCTCTACATTTCTCACTATGATAATACGAGTTTTAATTATTTTTCTTTCAAATGGAAGAAGGTGCCATTATATATTTTTACTAGATACCAAAAAAATTTAGTCTTAATTTTATATTTGATTGTATTTGTTTAAAAAGTAAAAATGTATGTTTCTGAAATTGAATTTTTTTTTTAGTTAATACTGAATGAATGGTCATCAATATTTTGTAGAAACTATTTTATGTTATAGTAACTTGAATTTACTGTCTTATTTTTTTAACATCTGTTATAGTTTTGGAAAAAGTAGGAATTATTCAATTGTACTTAATTAATTATGACTTAATTTGTCATTCTTGGTGTATTTCATCAAATAAGAGTTTACATAATCTTTCTTTTATAAAATTTTGGTATATTAAAAAATAATCACCGTTACAAAGTGCAATGCCTAATGGTGACTTATATACATACATTATCACATATAACAGGCCAAGCAAGTCTATCCTTTAAAAGACTACCTGTATTTCCCTCGTTTCTTCTGTCTTCTTCCTTATACTGACCATAGAGATGAGGGCTAGGGTGAATGGAGCCGTCTCCCCTAATAATAAAAAGCAAGTGTCTGGCTTTATATATATATATATATATATATATATATATATATATATATATATATATATATATGTGTGTGTGTATATATATATATATATATATATATATATATATATATGTATATATATATATATATATATATATGTATATATATATACATACATATATATATATAATGTATATATACTTTATATATATACATATATGTGTGTACAGTATATATATACATATATGTGTGTACAGTATATATATATACATATATATTTATGTATGTGTATATATATATGGTATCAGGACAAGCGCCCGACGGCCACATGCCCGACAGACAACTTCCCGACGGAAATCTGCCCGAATGAACAGTGCCCGATGGACAAATGCCCGATTAGGACAATTGCGCGAATATTTACATATATACAACCATTCTTTTAGTTGAAGGAGAGAGGGACAGTTACTTGAAACTACTCATTGCTATATAACTGTACCGACCGTAAAACCTGGAGGCAGATTTACCTATGTTTTAGTTGGGAAAAATTTTTCTTCAGTTTGTTAAAGTCTCGGATCACGAAGTTCAGAAGTTTTCATTTTACCCTAGTAAGCACCCATGGACATTCGTTAAAACTCAACGTGGTGGATTGAAGCTTTGCTATAATGGTTACGTATATGTTAAGAACAAGGAATTGCCATCTGGAAATACGTTTTACGAATGTGAACGCCGCCGACACAACAACTGCAAAGCCAAAATTACTTTGCGTGGTGATCAAATAAGCGAAACACATGAACACACTCACGCTCCAGATATTATTCGTCAAGATCTTCTATCTTTACGTGAAGAAATGAAGCATTAAGCTATTAAAACCCAACAAGCATCACAACAGATTCTATGTCAAACTTTACAGAATGTCTCGGAAGGAGTCTCTAGTCAACTACCGTCTATGAGCACAATTAGACGTTCTATCAGAAGATATAAACAAGCTGTACATGCTCCACATCACATACCGTGAAATTTGTATGAGATGCTCATTCCAGATGAATATAAGAAGACCTGCAAAGGAGACAATTTCTTACTTTGCGACAGTGGACCTTGTGAGAACCGTATACTTTTGTTTTCAGCTGAGAAAAATGTGCAACTCTTGCAATCTTCGAGTGAGTGGTTTTGCGATGGTACCTTCAAAGTAGTACCTGAACTGTTTTACCAACTGTATTCAGTTCATTGTTTAATTTCTAAAAGAATGATACCATGTGTTTTTTATCGGAAGGTACAAACAGAGGTTGCAATCAAGATATCAGAGCGATGCTGAGTTTGCCATAAACATTTGAATGATACCAGCCTTGGCTTTTGTGCCAGCAGACAATGTTGTACAAGCTTTTGAACACTTACAAGAGAGTATGTGCGAAGAAGCAGATGGAGTAATTAACTACTTTGAAGATACTTTTATTGGCAGGATAAGCTGACGCAACAGAGGAAACCCACTATTTCCTATTTGTATGTGGAATATGCTTGATCGCATATGCGATGACTTGCCACGAACAACCAATTCCTTAGAAGGATGGCACAACCACTTACAGGCGAATATAACCTCAAGTCATCCCAATATCTGGCGTTTTCTTCAGGTACTGAAGACTGAACAAGCTCTTAACGATGCAATCATCAGCCAAATATTGGCAGGACAAGAGCCTCCCTCAAAAAGAAAAAATATCAAGACAACCAAAAGGATAGAAAATATTGTGGAAGATAATGAAAATCGAGCAGTATTAGATTTTTTTGAGTGGAATAGCTCACAATATCAGAAACCGTGACCCAATATAGAAAGGAGGGAAGCTGAAGAAGAGAAAGATGAAAGTTTGTTCTATTTTAATATTTTGCAACGCATCTTCAGTGTTTATTTTTTATCATTATTTACGTTTACATTTTGACATGAAATTTTTGATGATTCATTTTGAAATACGAGGTGTCAAGGACCGAGTTCACCTTCGAGACAAGTTGAGAAAAAGTATACGGTAGAGAAAGAAGTGAAGCTGCAAAGGAAAAAGACGAAAATTTTCTTCTTTTTTATAATTCGCGAAGCATCCTCATTGTATATTTCCGATCATTATTTTCCTTTAGATTTAACGGGTATAGTTTGGTCTTTAATCTAGTTTTGGCCTTTGAGGAAAAGATCGGCAACGTGTCTCCAAGATCCAAGTTTTTCTATTGCAGGATGTCTTCAGGATGAAAATCCTTTTCTTTTCTATTTTTGGGGTTTGAATATTTTTGCTTTATGCATCTCGTGCCAAATGGCTTCCCTGGTCCCTGAATTCGGCCGTATGGCCCAAATACTATAAATCAAGCTCTGAATCTAAGCATGACAACCAATTATATGTAACTGCAAAAATAGGAGCCAATCGGTATAGATTCAGAAGCGGTCTCCAATCGGAATGAAGATCAGATTCTCAGACTCCGGCTTTTGAAAGGAACTGAAGACTTCGTTCTCTGCCTGAATGGAGAACTTCTCCCTTGAGACATCGTTATAAAATTATTTTAATGCTCATATAATTCAATATTTTTAACATATTAGGAAAATAATGTTATTATTAAAGTCAAAAGTAATATTTGTTTCCAAAAATTATTATCAGAAATAAAATGAATGCTATATTTTTCTCAAATTTACATAATACTTTCCTATCGGTTTTTCTTGAAAATAAATTCTAGTTAACTTTGCAGTTTCCTTCTTTGTCTTCATGGTCTCTGCTGCCCGGTAAGTATTACTTTTGAATCTCTTCTCTCCTCCTATCTTTCTTGCTCATTGGCAGACAGGTCACCTCTCCAGGGTTTCCCTGGAGTTGCCCGGGGGCCGTGGCTCGGCTGGGACGCCCTCCTCAAGGGTCTCCTGACGGAGCCATGATCGCAAAGGCGCCACGGACGTGGCATAAAGTCCCTCTTCGGGGATCGACTCGGAGGGGCCCGGGGACCACCTTTCCGTCGGCCAAGAGGACCTCTTGCTGGGTCTTCTCGAAGTGGGGGCTCTCCTCTGGTCTTTGCTTGGAGTCGAGAAGCCTACCTTCGAGGTTTCCCGGAGAACAGGAGGTCTTCCTTCCTCTCTTTCCCTTACTCTGAATCCTCTTCTTCTTCTTCTACTAAAGGGCTTTGCGGAGACCAAGTAGTTTTTTTGGCTTGTCATCATATCATCATCATCATAATAATAATCATCATCATAGTAATAATCATCTTCATCATCATAATGATAATCATCATCATCATAATAATAATAATCCTCTTCATCATCATCATAAGATTAATCATCTTCATCATCATCATAATGATAATCATCATCATCATCATCATAGTAATAATCATCTTCATCATCATAATAATAATCATCATCATCATCATCATCCTCATAATAATTATAATAATAATCATCATCATCATCATAATCATCATTATCAACATAATGATCATCATCATCATCATAATAAGAATAATAATGATAAGAAGTAAGAAGAGGAAAGAGGAGGGGGAAGATGAGTGCTCTGAGCCGGGTTTAATAATGATGGAAGTGATAAAGCCGCCCTTTAAAAGATGGAAGACTATAGGAGTTGGGGAAAACAAGAACATTTAAGGTGACAACAAAGAACTTTGTTCATTACTCAATGTTGTCACATGCTGAGAGGGAAAATTAACAAATCCAATAAAAAATATACGTAGCTTTATGAACTTAAGTCAAAATAATAAAAGTACAAATTTTAATTCATAACTTTGATCTCTTAATAATTTCCTGTATTGATCTATATCTAGAATTAAAAATTCTGGGCTTTGCTAATATTATTTTCTTATATTAATATTTACATTTTATTTTGTGGAAGACACTTTTGTAAATTCTTTAGAAATACTTGGTGCTGTTTTGGTATGCGATCTCATTTATGGCGTGGTCTCAGAAATTATTCTTTTGCTTTGGTATGCCATCTCAATATTTTTAATAAGTAAATAAAACAAAAACAAGTATAATAGAAAATCTAATAGTTCTTGCTTCGCTTGTGAAAAAATCAAAACATCAACCTCCGTATGTACTGGCAAACGGTAATATTGACCTGCGCACGATAACCTCAATGACTGATTATTATTTCTTAGATAATTATTCTGGTATACACACACACACACACACACACACATATATATATATATATATATATATATATATATATATATATATATATATATATATCGCATACCAAATCAGCACCAAATATTTTTAAGGAATTTACAATAAGTGTCTTCCACAAAATAAAATGTATATGTTAATATAAGAAAATAATGTTAGCAAAGCCCAGAATTTTGAATTCCAGATATAGATCAGTACAAGAAATTATTAAGAGATCAAAGTTATGCATTAAAATTTGTACTTTTATCATTTTGACTTAAGTTCATAAAGTAACGTATATTTTTTATTGGATTTGTTAATTTTCCCTCTCAGCATGTGACAACATCGAGTAATGAACAAAGTTCTTTGTTGTCACCTTAAATGTTCTTGTTTTCCCCAACTCCTATAGTCTTCCGTCTTTTAAAGGGCGGCTTTATCACTTCCATCATTATTAAACCCGGCTCAGAGCGCTCCTCTTCGCCCTGCTCTTTCCTCTTCTTACTTCTTATCATTATTATTCTTATGATGATGATGATGATTATTATGTTGATAATGATGATTATGATGATGATGGTTATTATTATTATTATTATTATTAGGATGATGATTATGATGATGATTATGTTGATAATAATGATGATTATTATTATTTTCATTATGAGGATGAGGATGATTATTATGTTCATGATGATGATAAAATAATGATTATGATTAATATTATTATGATGATGGTGATCATGATTATGATAGTGATAATTACGATGATGATGATTATGATAATGATGACAATAACGATTATTATGATGATGATGATGATAATTATGAAGGTGATTATTATTGTGATGAAGATGATTATTATTATGATGGTGAATATTATGATGATAATGATTATGACGATGATGATGATTGTTATTATTATGATGATGATGATTATCATTATGATGATGATGAAGATGATTATTATTATGATGATGATGATGAAGATGATTATTACTATGATGATGATGATGATGATGATATGATGACAAGCCAAAAAAACTACTTGGTCTCCGCAAAGCCCTTTAGTAGAAGAAGAAGAAGAGGATTCAGAGTAAGGGAAAGAGAGGAAGGAAGACCTCCTGTTCTCCGGGAAACCTCGAAGGTAGGCTTCTCGACTCCAAGCAAAGACCAGAGGAGAGCCCCCACTTCGAGAAGACCCAGCAAGAGGTCCTCTTGGCCGACGGAAAGGTGGTCCCCGGGCCCCTCCGAGTCGATCCCCGAAGAGGGACTTTATGCCACGTCCGTGGCGCCTTTGCGACCATGGCTCCGTCAGGAGACCCTTGAGGAGGGCGTCCCAGCCGAGCCACGGCCCCCGGGCAACTCCAGGGAAACCCTGGAGAGGTGACCTGTCTGCCAATGAGCAAGAAAGATAGGAGGAGAGAAGAGATTCAAAAGTAATACTTACCGGGCAGCAGAGACCATGAAGACAAAGACGGAAACTGCAGAGCTAACTAGAATTTATTTTCGAGAAAAACCGATAGGAAAGTATTATGTAAATTTGAGAAAAATATAGCATTCATTTTATTTCTGATAATTTTTGGAAACAAATATTACTTTTGATTTTAATAATAACATTATTTTCCTAATATGTTAAAAATATAGAATTAAATGAGCATTAAAATAATTTTAAAACGATGGCTCAAAGGAGATGTTCTCCCTTCAGGCAGAGAACGAAGTCTTCAGTTCCTTTCAAATGACGGAGACTGAGAATCTGATCTTCATTCCGATTGGAGACCGCTTCTGGATCTATACCGATTGGCTCCTGTTTTTGCAGTTACATATAATTGGTTGTTATGCTTAGATTCAGAGCTTGATTTATAGTATTTGGGCCATACGACCGAATTCAGGGACCAGGGTAGCCATTTGGCACGAGATGCATAAAGCAAAAAAATTCAAACCCCAAAAATAGAAAAGAAAGGGATTTTCATCCTGAAGACATCCTGCAATAGAAACACCTGGATCTTGGAGACACATTGCCGATCTTTTCCTCAAAGGCCAAAACTAGATTAAAGACCAAACTATACCCGTTAAATCTAAAGGTAAATAATGATCGGAAATATACAATGAGGATGTTTCGCGAATTATAAAAAAGAAGAAAATTTTCGTCTTTTTCCTCTACAGCTTCACTTCTTTCTCTACCGTATACTTTTTCTCAACTTGTCTCGAAGGTGAACTCGGTCCTTGACACCTCGTATTTCAAAATGAATCATCAAAAGTTTCATGTCAAAATGTAAACGTAAATAATGATCAGAAATAAACACTGAAGATGCGTCGCAAAATATTAAAATAGAACAAACTTTCATCTTTCTCTTCCTTAGCTTCTCTCCTTTCTATATTGGGTCACGGTTTCCGATCAGCAGAACTTTTTCTCAAATTGTCTCGGAGTCGGAGGTGAACTCGGTCCTTGACAACTCTTGTCTTTCAAATTAAATCTTAACATTTTTTCTTTTAATTTCAAAGATTTTTAACGTTTCCAATTATCAATATTTATAAGTTAGTTTCTGAATATCCAAATATTTCTTCATCAAAACTTTCATCGAAGTAGCTTTGATATTAAACTGTATTTCCATCATCCAACAAATTTAGTCTTGATAAAGTCACGTGAAAAGTGATTAGAAACACATGTCAACAACAAATGATAAATTGCGATAAGTAAATTTACTTTACCGTTAAAATGAACGTGTGTAAATATATATATATATATATATATATATATATATATATATATATATATATATGTATACATACATAATTATAACACACACACACATATATATATATATATATATATATATATATATATATATAATGTGTGTATATGTATTTCTATATATACGTATATTCACAAATATGCACACATACATATCTATATATACACATACACACATATATATATATATATATATATATATATATGTGTGTCTATATGTGTATTATATATATATATATATATATATATATATATATATATATATATATATATATGTATATATACACGTGTATACATATATACACGTGTATACATACACACACACACACATATATATATATATATATATATATATATATATATATATACATATATATATATATATATATATATATATATATATATATATACGTTGTAGGACAAGTGCCCGACTGACAAGTACCCGACAGACATCTGCCCGAATGAACAGTGCCCGATGGACAAATGCCCGATTAGGACAATTGCCCGATTATTTGTCTTGCTGTTATAAGGATTTAGTATGCACTTCCTTTCATTATTTTCTTTTTATGGTAAATATTAACAAGATATAATAAGAGATTTCTACTGTTAGGCTGCTTAGGAAGATTATAGGGCGATATTTCCTCCAGTGTTTTACTGACCGTCTCAATTGGCGAGAAAGTCTCTCTCTCTCTCTCTCTCTCTCTCTCTCTCTCTCTCTCTCTCTCTCTCTCTCTCTCTCTCTCTCTCTCTCTCTCTCTCTCTCTTTCTCTCTCTCTGCTTTAGAATTAGAATACATATGATATAATTTTTTATTTATTTTTCAATAGCTTCTCCGTAATTATTGGCAAAAGCCTCTCTCAACGTCACTCTTTCTCTCTTCCTTTTCCTTTCTTACTATTTTGTATAGCATTATTTTTTATACAGACAATATGCAAATTATGTATGAAGTTGAAGATTAGAAATCTGGAAAGTATTATAAATTCAATTTTCAGTCAGTTGGAAGAGATTTATAACTGGGTTCCTTCTAACACTAATTGACTATTGGCTATTTGTTAATTATTATATACCAAACGAAGTGGAGTAGTTAAACAATCATTTTCCACTCCATGGTAAGCCAAATGGTGGCTGTTATTCACCCGATCTATGAAACCCCTACATTAACCAGGTATAATAAGACAGAAATAAAAAGAACATGATTTTTTTTTATTTGTTGATACACAAGTGTTATTGATAAAAAAGGCAATAGATCTAAACAAAAGAAAAAAAAACTAAAATTTTAAATTGTGAGCTATTCCTCTCAAAAAATCTAATACTGCTCGATTTTCATTATCTTCCACAATATTTGCTATCCTTTTGGTTGTCTTGATATTTTTTTCTTTTTGAGGGAGGCTCTTGTCCTGCCAGTATTTGGTTGATGATTGCATCGTTAAGAGCTTGTTCAGTCTTCAGTACCTGAAGAAAACGCCAGATATTGGGATGACTTGAGGTTATATTCGCCTGTAAGTGGTTGTGCCATCCTTCCAAGGAATTGGTTGTTCGTGGCAAGTCATCGCATATGCGATCAAGCATATTCCACATACAAATAGGAAATAGTGGGTTTCCTCTGTTGCGTCGGCTTGTCCTGCCAATAAAAGTATCTTCAAAGTAATTAATTACTCCATCTGCTTCTTCGCACATACTCTCTTGTAAGTGTTGAAAAGTTGTACAACATTGTCTGCTGGCACAAAGGCCAGGGCTGGTATCATTCAAATGTTTATGGCAAACTCAGCATCGCTCTGATATCTTGATTGCAACCCCTTTGTTTGTACCTTCCGATAAATAACACATGGTATCATTCTTTTAGAAATCAAACAATGAACTGAATACAGTTGGTAAAACAGTTCAGGTACTACTTTGAAGGTACTATCGCAAAACCACTTACTCGAAGATTGCAAGAGTTGCATATTTTTCTCAGTTGAAAACAAAAGTATACGGTTCTCACAAGGTCCACTGTCATAAAGTAAGAAATGATCTTCTTTGCACATTTTTTTTATATTCATCAGGAATGAGCATCTCATACAAATTTCTCGGTATATGATGTGGAACATGTACAGCTTGTTTATATCTTCTGATAGAACGTCTAATTGTGCTCATAGACGGTAGTTGACTAGAGACTCCTTCCGAGACATTCTGTAAAGTTTGACATAGAATCTGTTGAGATGATTGTTGGGTTTTAATAGCTTGATGCTTCATTTCTTCACGTAAAGATAGAAGATCTTGACGAATAATATCTGGAGCGTGAGTGTGTTCATGTGTTTCGCTTAGTATTTGATCACCACGCAAAGTCATTTTGGCCTTGCAGTTGTTGTGTCGGCGGCGTTCACATTCGTAAACGTATTTCCAGATGGCAATTCCTTGTTCTCAACATATACGTAACCATTATAGCAAAGCTTCAATCCACCACGTTGAGTTTAAACGAATGTCCATGGGTGCTTACTAGGGTAAAATGAAAACTTCTGAACTTCGTGATCCGATACTTTAACAAACTGAAGAGAAATTTTTTCCCAACTAAAACATAAGTAAATCTGCCTCCAGGTTTTACGGTCGGTACAGTTATATAGCAATGAGTAGTTTAAAGTAACTGTCCCTCTCTCTTTCAACTAAAAGAGTGGTTGTATATATGTGAATATTCGCGCAATTGTCCTAATCGGGCAGTCTTCCTAATCGGGCAATTGTCCATCGGGCACTTTTCATTCGGGCAGATGTCCGTCGGGCATATGGCCGTCGGGCACTTGTCCTAGAACCATATATATATATATATATATATATGTGTGTGTGTGTATATATATATATATATATATATATATATCTTTCCTGTCACATTGAGCGGCAACGAAAACCTCCCACAAATTGCCTAAGTTGCCGGGTAGTAGTTAGGGGGTTGGGAAGGGTTGAATTTGCTTTTGCGTGTATGTGCATGTCTATCTAAATTTTTAGCCGTCATTTTTCACGGGTCGCGTACACTAGTCCCTTATATTATCCATAGAAACGAGTAGTGGCGTCGGGCTGTCCCTTCAGGGCATCCCTTTAGCCACTTCTCTTTCACGCGAGCATAATCAAATCTTCTCCGGCAACGGACGTCGGACAAATCCCAAAGATCGAACCGTCGTAATCCTGCCGTGAATAGGCTTCAAATTGTCGACTATATAAATGGCAGTCACGTTGCTGCTGTGTAACCCCCCCCCCCTTTCCGTCTTTCCCCTCGTTCCAACCCCTCCCCCTCCTGGGCCAAAAGAGACTTCAAATGCTTGTGAAAATGTTTGTAGATCCACTACGTATAGTGACCTCTACTCCTACACTATAAATACTTGTTTGTGTTTATAGTTTAAGTCATAACAAAAATTCCCCTCTCAGATATCATGATTACGATGCTATGTTTGCTTGTGTCTCAGTCTGGATGGTCCCTTTCCCTCACAGACTTCCAATGTTTGTGTGTTTGTTTGTTCAATTTGTATAGTTACTCCCCCCTTGGCTGAATTATTTGTGTGTTTGTTTGTTCAATATGTATAGTCATCCCCCTCCATGACTGAATTGTTTTTGTGTATGTTTTTATGCTTGTGAAGTCATCCCCCTACTAGACCTCACATGCTGTTGTATTTTTGTGAGCCTATTCTTTATGGTCGGTCCCCTTGCTCTTTCATAAAGCCTTCAAACGTGTGTGAGTATGTGTGTTTGCTTAGTTTAAACTATATTATTACCCTGTATTAGCAATTAAGCCTTTAAATTTCTATTTATATAGGCCCAGTCCGTACAGTTCCATAAGCATGAGTGTTGGCCAACAAATTCCATTCATAAATTTCCTTTTTCGTCTCTTAGTATAAAATACACGATTATATAACTTCTCTCTCTCCTATGCCCACCACTCCACGAGCCTTTAAATGCTTGCGTGTGCATGAATGACGATGAACGAATTCCAGTTTGTATAGCATTTAGAAAAAATTTACTTTTATACCTTTTTCATTATAGAGCTCCGCTTTTATGTAACCTCACTTCAAAGGGGCCTCCAAAATGCTTGTGTATGTTTGAAGTGCCGACGCGTTTGCCCTACCTTTTCATAAAATGTCTTTATACTTAAATGAGATGTTTTAAAGCATCATAATTTGACTTACATACATACATTAAATGAAAGCTTATTTAAGCTCGAATATTTATAACTACGCTTGCAATACAAAACTTCAAAATTAAATTTGTTTATGGTGTGTTTGGATTACGAGTAAGATGTAGTATTTACCGCTTTACTGGGTGTACCAAAATCTAGAAAAGGCTTAAAACATATTTTTAATAATTCTCTTAGTATTTTGATTTTGGTTTTCAAGATGTAAATATGATTAGGTCAATTAGCGTGTACTAGTGATAGGGCAACTGTAAAGTCTTTGGCTTGACTGTATTTAGAAAAAAGGATATTTCAGATTATATTTTTTGTATTTTATGAATTTAGATAGAAATAATAACAATAACAGTATTAAAAAGTTACTTATAAGTATTTATATGTAAGGTTGGAGCTCGCAATTGGAGCACTAATAATGTTGCCATTTTTCTAAATCGATGTGTAAGAACATGGGAGTGGAACTATGTAATGAAATCAGCATTTGTTTATATACAAATAATTTTTTTTCAAAATATATAAAATATCCAATAAAAAAGACACTAGCTAATACTTCATTTATTCTTTAATTACGGGAGCAACGAGGAAGTTTTTGTGATGAATATTTCAGCAGCATCAGCTATCATTGGGAGCATGTCATTATCCCACCCCCCTACCTTCCTAACTAACCTCCTCTTACACGCACTGTGTGACTTGACTTCATTTCCTACTCCTATATTATTATGATTATTAATATTATTATTATTTTATTATTATTATTATCCTATTGTTATTATTATTATTTTTTATTATTATTAATATTTTATTATTATTATTTTATTATTATTATTATTATTATTATTATTATTATTAGTAGTAGTAGTAGTAGTAGTAGTAGTACCACCTTAGGGTCCCTCCTTTCCATCAACTACTTTGAATATACTGGGGCCTTTTGTGGCCTTTCTTTCCCGCATCTTCCCAGCGTCTCCTGAAACTCCCTTTTTTTTTTTTTTTACCTGATTTCCTTTCCTATTGTTGTTCTTTGAACAGGCATCAAGCTGTAATCACACCTCTTTCATTTATTCAATTAAGGGGCCGTTTAGACAAAATTTAATCCCTCTATTTAGTATGTCGAATCTGTAGCTCGTGTTATTGCTGAGATTTCTGTAATCTCCTTTGAGGTAAATTTCAGCGAATCGTAGTAATTCCGTTCAAATGCCAGTTCTGCCACTTACGCGGAAATTCTGTGGCACAGCCGACCGGCGCATTATTGCATTGAATACATAATCTCACTTGAAGGATATCTCCTGGTACGCGGAAATTCAAACGAGTTCAAAGCTGTTATTTTCTAAGTAATGTGTATTTTTATTTATTCTATGCTTGATGGTACACTCGGGCACACTATTCTATTTAATTTCTCTTTCCTCTTGTTTTGTTAAAGTTTGTATAGTTTATATAGATGTTTATTTTAATGTTGTAACTCTTCTTAAGATATTTTATTTTTCCTTTTTTCCTTTTTTCAGTGGGCTATTTTCCCTGTTGGAGCCCCTGGGCTTATAGCATCCTGCTTTTCCAACTAGGGTTGTAGCTTAGCAACTACTACTACTACTACTACTAATAATAATAATAATAATAATAATATTAATAATAATAGTAATATTCGACTGTTTGCTGGTAGTCATAGTGAGAAAGTATTTAATTAGATGAAGAAAAGCTTTATAAAAGCAAAAACCGGTGTGGTAAGCATACATTTTCTGCTATAATTTTTTTTTATAATATATGTCAGTGATGAACGATTATGTAAAGGAAAGATACACAGCAAGTTTTCTCACTGGGTTTGCAAGAGTGTATAGTTCGAATTCAGTATTAAATGTTCATTCCTTTGGAATTTGTTCTTGAAATTTTCTTCTGCCTTTATTGATACATAAATTACCACATTTATGTATATTCACACACATACATACACATATATTTAATATATATATGTATATATATACACACATATATAGGTATATGTCTATATTATTATTATTATTATTATTATTATTATTATTATTATTATTACTTGCTAAGCTACAACCCTAGTTGGAAAAGCAAGTTGCTATAAGCCCAGTGGCCCCAACAGGAAAATAGCCCAGCGAGGAATGGAAACAAAGAAAGATGAAATATTTTAAGAACAGCAGCAACATCTCAATAAATATTTCCTATATAAACTATAAAAACTAACAAAACATAGGAAAGAGAAACTAGATAGGATAGTGTGCCCGAGTGTACCCTCAAGCAAGAGAACTCTAACCCAAGACAGTGGAACACTATGGTACAGTGGCTATAGCACCACCCAAGACTAGAGAACAGTGGTTTGATTTTGGAGTGTTCTCCTAGAAGAGCTGCTTATCATAGCTAAAGAGTCTCTTCTACCCTTATCAAGAGGAAAGTAGCCACTGAACAATTTCAGTGTAGTAGTCAACCCCTTGGGTGAAGAAGAATTGTTTGGTATCCTTGTTGTCAGGTGTATGAGGACAGAGAAGAATCTATAAAGAATATGTCAGACTATTCGGCAAAGAAAAAATGAAACGTAACTAGAGAGAAGGATCCAATGTAGTACTGTCTGGTCAGTCAAAGGACCCCGTAACTCTCTAGCGGTAGTAATGTGTGTGTGCACGCACACAGTTATATTTTCAACATTAAACTGTGTCCTCTAACAAGGGGTGGCTCCACAGAGGAACAGGTCAAATCACTGCTTCATATAGATTAAGCCAATAACTCGAGATTAATTGGTGATCGCGGAGACAGCACCTGATAAATTGCTTCCCTAGGAAGTATCATTGGTTGGAATGTGAATACCGTATATTGTCTCTCAAGTTAGACGAGTGTTTAATGCAGAATTTGTTCACCTCTCTGGGGATGAAAGGCCACCTCAATCCGCCTTAGTAAGTACCGTTTGTTCAGGGGTGAAGATATTCTGAATCTCAATACAGAGGAGTGCTATGGAACCATTTCTGAGAAGAAATGACCCGCACTTTCAAAACCGTAGGAGGGCGGAAAAAGAAAATAATAGCCTCCTCATCATTGGGGTGGTTTGAATTTTAATAGGTTTGTGGTGTGCTATTGGTAACGTTTCTGCCTGGTGGTCGCCAGACTGAGGTTCGAGTCCTACTCAAACTCGTTATTTCCTTTTGTCACTGCTGCCTCACTATCCTTCTGCTAAGTCATCAGCAGTCATTACTTGGCCCTGCCTGGTCCTAACTTGGATGGAGAGTGGCCTTGGACGCTGATCATATGTATATATGGTCAGTCTCTGGGGTATTGGCCTGCTTGCTAGGTGAATGTCACTGTCCCTTGCCTCTGCCATTCATGAGTGGCATTTAAACCCTTAATGGCCAGCATGGGTATACAGCTCTTTAGCTTGCATTTTATTGAAATAAATACGAACATAATATATGCAGAAAGAGCTGTATATTTTCTTCTATGGAAGTGAACCGTACTTTCTGTATGAACAGACGTCAAAAATACTGACATGGACCGTTTTAAAAGTATGAGTTAGTATAGTGTAAGGGATTAAGAAGCAGAAAATGTGGAGATAACACATTAAAGGCAGAGAGGGTGATCAGGGTATATTTTAATGATTTTGTCAAGTGGAAAGAACAGACAATGCTAATTTCGTGAGAATATATTAAAGAAAACGAGAGAAAGACCTTCATGAAATCTGATTAGACGGCCTTAAAGAGGCATAGGGCAAAACCGCTTTTGATTTACGATGAAGAAAGAAATGAACTGTTTGGTGTAGGTAGGCCAGGCAGTGGCTGGGCTCCTGATGCTCATTCTATGTAGTTTTTTGAAACATTAAATTGTAGGAGTTTTACCCCAAGGGGTTCATGTACTATTTCTTATTCAAAAGTATGATTGTGTATTTACCCTCTGGGAGGAGGGACATTTTAATGCTGAATATATATAGACATTTAAGTTTCTCTATTTATTATTTGGTGTCGACACGTGTTTCGAATCACTTTGTGATTCTTCAAGGCTACATTGGTTGATTGAATTACACCGTAATATATAGATTTTGATGGAGAAAGAAGAAAACGGCATGGATGTGAGCGCAAAAACTTTTTCACTGTATACACACACACACACACACATATATATATATATATATATATATATTGCAATAAACCACAAGGAAAGATGAAAATACAGAGTGAATCCTGACTGGTTTCGTCCTGACGATATCATCTGGATGATATAGAGACGAAACCGGTCAGAATCCACTTTCATTTTTCCATTGGGTTTATTACGGGTGCGAGTGTGTACTCACACGCTCACCTATAAATATATATATATATATATATATATATATAATATATATATATATATATATATATATAAATATATATATATATATATATATATATATACATACACACACACACTGTTTGTTATAGGCCGCATAACAATAACAATAACTGTGCTGATAACAATAATTACGATGTTATTATTATTGTTGTAGAAATGCATTATTCTCATTGGGAGAAAAAATCGTCTTCAAAGACCGTGAAAGGCTGGTGGCCTCGTTGTTACAGAAAGGCGATTAGTCGAATACGCTCATTAAGAATAATATATGAAAATCCCGGCCATGGAAAGGTCTCATTTTAGGTATCTCATTATAATTTGTGAAAGCTTAATACATATTCTTTTATTCTTTCATCTCGAAGACCTGCGCGTTATGCGTAATGGCAGAAAGATGGAGAGAGAGAGAGAGAGAGAGAGAGAGAGAGAGAGAGAGAAGTTAAGAATCTTATGAAATTGAACACAGGAAAAGTTAGGAACACGAGAGAGAGAGAGAGAGAGAGAGAGAGAGAGAGAGAGAGAGAGGTGAAACTTATGGAATTGAACACAGGAGAAGGTAAGAACACGTGAACAGTAAGTTGAAGTATAATAGGATATCGTAGGGTTTTGGTGGCCTATAAAAAACGTCCCTGCCTAGCGTTGTGCTGGACGGGAGTTAGAGACCCGCCCAAACTCTATAGTTTCTTGTAGTGTCTGTAAGCTCACCATTCTGTGAGCTAAGGATGGGGCGATTTGGGGCAGCCTATATTTCTACCTGCTGAGTCATCAGTAGCCATTGCCTGGCCCTCCCTGGTCCCTAACTTGGGTGAAGAGGGGTCGTGGGCGCTGATCATAGGGATATATGATCACTCTCTGGGGTATTGTCACTGTCCATTGCCTCAGTCATTCATGAACGACCTTTGTAGAAACTGTGGTAGCGAGTAATGAAATAGGAAATGGCCAACGAGGAAAGACCAATCTCTTGGATAATGAACCAAAGCAGAAATTGCGCGTTTGAAGTATTGATAATAATAATAATAATAATAATAATAATAATAAATATTAAAAATAGCAATGATTATTCATAGTAATAGATGACGGGCGCAGGCACATTAACCCGTAGGAACAGGGAAAGCAATGCAATAATATTCGCAAGCACAGATAATCTAATAAAAAGTAAGATATAAGTATCAAAAAGGAAATGAACACAAGCACTGGTAAAGAAATCTTATAGGAAGTGAACACAAGCAGAGAGAGAGAGAGAGAGAGAGAGAGAGAGAGAGAGAGAGAGAGAGATCATACTGCCAATGAGCAAAGGTAGAGATCATATCGGAAATTAGCAGAAAAAAAAATGTGAGTACGCGAGACCTGGTAGGAAATGAGAAAATACAGATAGAGAGAAAAAAGGAAATTAGAACAGGCAAAGATAGATAGAAAGACCACATAGGAAATGAACACAAGCAGAGAAAGAGAGATTGGAATTTAACAAAACGAAAAAAGTATGAGAGTGAGTGAGACCTGTTAGGAAACGAGAAAATGTAGATAGAGAAAATCATATAGGAAATTAACACAGTCAAAGATAGATAGAAAGATCATATAGGAAATGAACACAAGCACAGAGAGAGAGAGAGAGAGAGAGAGAGAGAGAGAGAGAGAGAGAGAGAGAGAGAGAGAGAGAGAGAGAGAGAGATCGTATAGGAAATGAGCAAAGGCAGAAACGAGGCCCAAAATCTCTCCGGGTATTTTTCACGCCTTCCTTGAGCAGCAGAGATTCCCCGCTTTTATGACTGCTCTATTTCATAAAATCCATTAGTAGATGGCCGGTCTCGCTTCCCTCTTGATGTAAAGAGACTGGTAGTGGGAGGGATTGGTGGGAGGAGGAACGTAGGGAGAGAGAGTATGTGTATGTGTCTGAGACCCTCCCCCCTTACTGATCCTTCCCTCCCTCACCCCCCCCCCCCCCTTCAGCTTCCATCCCCTCTCCGAAATCACAACTGACAGGGTCCGTGCCTTTCTCTTGGCAGCTGGTTAGCTGTTTACCTTTGCAAATGGGGAGGTGGAGAAATGTGGTGAGGGAGAAAAAGTAGAAAATGTTTCGAGGGATTATGTAGAGAAGGAAGGACAAAGGCAAGCATTTGAAGATGGGGAAGAACTAACGTGAGTTTTATGAAAGTGATGTTATAGGTTTGGATAAATTATGAAAATAAAAATAGGAATATAAATTGCTTTGTTATGAGAGAGGGCAATTGCAACTTCACTCGCTCGCTTACTCATAAATGGATTCGCATACACAGCGGAACTTGTTCCTTATACCCGTGTTCACTATATAGCCGGGGGTGGCTGTACCTCTGATTATTCGATAATCTAAGTAGTGTCAAGTCTATAACTGGAAAGGTGAGAAAGAAAAGTATGATATCGGCACATAATGCCCCAAGTCTCTTACTTAGGATTTTGATATGGTATGTGTACCAATATAAACTCATATATTATTAAGTAAATTCAACTGACTTTATCAACTTTCTTCTACATTGGTTTCACAGCTTCAAAGTTACCGGGAGAAGGTATTTTGCTTGATACTCGATTTTGTCAAATATGAACAACTAGTCAATAATTTCTTTGCAATCCTCTTGTCATTTCAGTGAATAAAATTCCTCATGGAAAAGGTAAAACTCGTCATTTCATAGCTAATTCTAGACCGCAAAACATTGTTTTGAGGCTGGGATCAATGTAAATGGCGAGAATCAATGTTTTCGGTCTGTGATTTCTGTATGTAAATAAAAACTACATTTAGAGTTAACTGCTGGCATAGAAGAAAGAAATGTAATAAGAAATGTTATGCTAAGGTTAAGGTGGTATTTTAGGCATATTCGGTTGGTATCTGGTTAAAGTTAAAGAGAATTTAAGGATTTAGAATATGGTTATCACTGTTTAAGCCTGTGTTTTCATTAAATTAAAAAAAAAGCAAGTGATATAGGGGAAATAGATTGAGTTGATTATAAAAGAACCTTATCAGTGATGTGTTTGTTTGCTTGGTAATGTAATTAGGTATAAAAAATGTATATAGATGTGATTAATAGATATGAACATGAAATTAGTGACTTTGTAAATGTAGAGATAGCATTATTAGTGAATACATTTTGCAGAATTATTCTCTAAATGAAAAGACAAGACTGAAATTTACGTTACTTTGACTTTAAGGATTGTTTTTAAGGTCTTATACAGCAGGGGAACTCTACTCTCTACAGGACCTTTAAATTCATTTTATCGTATACATTCCAAGGCAGTCAGCATTTCACACGCATAGTGCTCGTTTACTGTTAGATCCACATTATCGAAGCACTTACAGAACATCAGTTCCATCACCTGAATGTAGATATGGGGTTGCTGAATCCCATAATAGAGATCTAGTTAAGATTAGTGCATGGTGCAAATTATGGGGCATGAAATTGAATCCAAACAAAACCCAAAGTATAATTGTAAGTAGTTCGAGGACAAATGCTCCTTAACATCCGGATCACATCATTGATAATGTTTCTTTAACTCTTTACGATGCTTTTAAATTTTTAGGTGTGATTCTCGACAATAAATTTCCTTTTTAGAAACACATTAGGTCTGTCTCTTCTTCAATTGCACGCTAAAAATTGGCTTATTGAAAACTCTTTTTAAGATTTCTGTGATTTGTCTATTCTGAAGAAGTATTTTAATTCTTTTATTCTACCTTGTTTCGAGCATTGTTTTTCTGTCTGGTCTTGAGGAACTTACGGTCTATTAAATTTCTTATTCATGATCTCTGGCACCATCGTTCAATTAGTTCGTTATGCATGTTAAATAATAATTTTCGTAATTCTAACCATCCTTTATATTCAGATCTTCCCGGACTAGGTATGCAGTTAATTCTAATAGTCAGTCCTTCCCCATCATGAGGCTCAATTTTACACAGTATTATAGAAGTTTTATTCCAGTTGTGACCAAGTTGTGGAATGATCTTCCTAATCGGGCAACAGAATCGGTAGAACTTCAAAAGTTCAAACTTTCAGCAAATATTTTCACGATGAACAGGGTGACATAAGACTATTTTTATATTTTATATATGAAAGATCTGTTATAATGTTGTTACCCTTTTTAAAATATTTTATTGTTTTAATGTTACAGTTCTTAAATTATTTTATTTCAATTCTTTATTAATATTCATATAGTTTATTTATTTCCTTATTTCCTTTTCTCACTTGGCTATTTTTCCCTGTTGGAGCCCTTGGTGTTATAACATCCTACTTTTCCAACTAGGGTAGTAATTTAGCTAATAATAATAATATTAATATCTTAAGTCTTTCGGACTGAAGATGTAATTCAAGAGAATGAATGAGTGAGAGGCGAAGAAGCAATTTAGAATAATAAAAATGAAAATGGAAGATTCTGTTAAATTTACATGGTATTTCAGGACACATGCTGTTAATAATTTGTAAAATGCACGATTTTTTGAAAGAGAAGGTAACGGATAAATTAGGCGGTAGAGATAATTATCAAATGTTTATTATGGGATTATCACTGTTTGAAAGATTGGAAAATGATTGAATAAGAAGAATGGCAGGCGTAGTAAAGATTACAGAGGTGATAAGAGTGTCATGACAGAGATTGTGTGAGCACGTGTTAAGGGTAGATTGTGGGGAGGGAGTGAGGAGGACTTGGGTGGAACCTGTTCGGGGGAGAAGATCGAGAGGGAGGCAGAGATTAGATGTTGAGATAAGGTGAAGGATGATATGGAGAGAAGAGGTTTAGTGGAAGAGGATGCCTTTGAAAGAAGGCGTTGGAGAGGGCGCATCAGGCAACCGACCCCTTCATATGTGGATAATAGTGGGAAAGAAAAGAATTATCAGATTTGCTGTCGAAAGATGACACTATATCATAGATCGAGTATATTGAAGTGATGTTAAGCTTCTGGTTACCTGAAGAATTTTGTGTTTGGGAAATGAGAGGGTAAATCATATTATCAAATCTTAGGAGGGGAACATTTATGGTTAGGTTTAGCCGTATTTGGATACCCTTCGAGAGTTTCTCCTTTTTCATTGTGGAACTTTTTAATTTTACTTTTACAATGGGACCATATTCATACTCAAATCTTCAGTTCTGTTATTTATTTAATATGCAATTGTCAAATTTATTGGAATTAAAATTTCTCCCAGTAACTTTTATATCGGTGAACTCTTGGACTTCCTGAAAGTACGGTAGCCTATTGGAAACGCCCCTGGTCTACGATCTGTCGGACGGGGATTGCAGACAAGTTCAAGCTTGATAATTTCTTGTAGTGTCTGGAACCTCAGCATCCTTGCGAACTTAAGGACGGATGTTTTGGGGTAGTCATCAGCAGCCATTACCTGGACTTCCCTAGCACCTAGTTTGATGGAGCACTGATCGTATGTATAAAATATATGGACAGTCTAAGGACATTGTCAATGCTCATTGGCTCTGCCATTCATAAGCGACCTTTAAGCCTTTGAATGACTAGTTACATTTTATACTTATTCTTAACTTGCATGATTTTCGCTCTGGTATCTCTTCTAAAGTTGTTAAGTAATGATTGTATCGTTCAACTTGTTATAAATAAATTACTAACTAAAAAACTATTAAAATATATGTAAACATATTTTTTTAGCCGTGAAATAGACTAATTTAAACAAGAGAGGTTTTATTACTAATACTTATTTCCTTGTGAAGGCTAAGCTCTTCATTCTTTTGTAGACCATTTCTTTCACTCCTATGTAGGTTTCACTTCAAAATTATTTAAACGTTTGTCCATTCATGTTCAAGTAACAGCCATTTACTAATATTTTCAAAAATGCCGTAAGACATGGCTTGATAGACATGTCTTTGTCAGCAATACAGATATCGTGAGAAGTGTTTATATTTGTAATTTGAATATTTAAGGAATAGTTTTTGTTAAAATGATCGAAGGCATTAAATGAAATTTTACTATTTTTCCATACCTTCTACTCTTGTAATGACTTGTTGTCTTTCCAATATAAAAAGTATGTTAACTTTTAGGCTTCTGATTGTGTTCAGCAGGTTACTGACCCAGCTCCTCGATTGATGTATTAGCATAGAATATATTGATTACATAACCACTTAGTATTATAATAATTGTTAATGGTGTTATTTGGTTGGGCCAAGTCCACAGCAGACTTTATTATTCTTAAGACCTTTTCGATATTTTGCACTTCCTTGTTTTAGAGCAAGTGTTCATGCTGGTTGATGTATGTAACTTCTTGTTTTAGGGCAAGTGTTCATGCTGGTTGATGTATGTAACTTCTTGTTTTAGGGCAAGTGTTCATGCTGGTTGATGTATGTAACTTCTTGTTTTAGGGCAAGTGTTCATGCTAGTTGATGTATGTAACTTCTTGTTTTAGGGCAAGTGTTCATGCTGGTTGATGTATGTAACTTCTTGTTTTAGGGCAAGTAATCTTGCCGGCATAATCTAAATTCTGAACCAACCAAGGATTATTATTCAGTTGTCCTGAAGATAATTTGAATCCATACCAAGGGGAAAAATGTTGGAACCTTAAGGAGCAAATATACGGTAAAAACTACTTTGAAATCTTGAAAATTGAACCATGGGAAAGAAGAAAGAAAAGTCTGAACGAAAGAAAAATTTCAATCTTTGGTTGTTTAATCTATTATCATCATCATCATTATTATGATTAAAAAGTAAGCTTAATGCGTCTTCAGATATTTCATTATCTGATCCCACAGAACCGCTGCTATTCAGATATGACAAAACTATCCCCTGCAGTCGAGGTTCAATAAAACTCTATGGAATCCCGGGGCTCTTCGATGCGTGATATTAGCCTAATAAACCGTGGATGGTAGGTAGCCGATTAAACTTATCCAAATTTCATGCCCTTTATATTCCATTCCGATTAATCTAATCTCCCCCCATACCGAAGAGAGATTCCCCGCGATTAGTTTTTATTCGTCGCTAAACAATCCACGACCAACTTTACCCATGATTGGTCCCTTTAATTAGTTACTTCATTACGTTGCTCGACGAGGGGTGGATGCCAGCCATAGCTATGATAATGATGGCGGTCTGTTATAACACGCAAATGAACATCCGCTGAGCACACATAATTGGTTATGTCAGTTTTTTCTTCATCTCGGGTTATTCTATTTTTTGGGGGGTGGGGGTGGGGAGGAGCAATTGAAGAAGCAATCTGGTCTGAGTAGGCTTAAGGCTAAGACTTTAAATGGCTAAACATATAAGCCAGTAGGGTTTTTCTTGGTTTTGATTTATTTTATTTTTTTCTTCTTGCCAGTAGCTTGGCCAGGCCACCAGCTACCCGTTGAGATACTACTGCTAGAGAGTTATTGGGTCCTTTGACTGGCCAGACAGTGCTACATCGGATCCTTCTCTCCGGTTACGGCTCATTTTCCTTTGCCTACACATACACTGAATAGTCTGGCCTATTCTCTACATATTCTCCTCTGTCCTCATAGACATGACAATACTAAGATTACTAAACAATTCTTCCTCGCCCAATGGATTAACTACTGCAATGTAATTGTTCAGTGGCTACTTTCCTCTTGGCAAGGGTAGAAGAGACTTTAGCTATGGTAAGCAGCACTTCTAGGAGGACACTCCAAAATCAAACCATTGTTCTCTTGTCTTGGATAGTGCCATAGCCTCTGTACCATGGTCTTTCACTGTCTTGAGGTAGAGTTCTCTTGCTTGAGGATACACTCGGGCACACTATTCTATCTTATTTCTCTTCCTCTTGTTTTTCTTAAGTTTTGTAGTTAATTATGAAAAATTTAATGTTGTTAAAGTTCTTGAAATATTTTATTTTAATTGTTAATTACTTATCTTATAGTTTCCTTATTTCTTTTCCTCATTGGGCTATTTTCCCTGTTTAGCGCTCAGGCTTATAGCATCCTGCTTTTCCAACTAGGTTTGTAGCTTTGCAAGTAATGATACAGTAATGATAATATTTCCAAACGAAGAAGGCAATGTGATGGGCAACTAAATACTCTTTATAGGCATAAACTGATTAATAAGAAGATTGGAGATGATAAAATTTTAGACTTTAGATAAAATGTGTATGTCTACATTCTGATGTAACTGGAAAGACAATCTCCACCAGCGTATCTTCTAAACGGGTCCATCGGTTTTTGGAAGGTTTTATGCTCTACTTGTCCTTATTAGAGTCTGTCAATATCCTTTTATCATAAGGAAAAAGAAGGTATGTTTACTTACATCTATTCTAGGAGACTTTTTGGTGGGGGGTGGGGGTGGCGTACGGTCACACATTACGTAGTCAGATTTAAAATCAATCTTTTGTCCTACCTACTTATGCTGTTTTGTTTACATGTGGTGTTGGTTTTTATCTTCATGGAACAATTCCATTTTGCCTAGCTGGCAACATTAAATTAATCCGCTTTAATAATCAACAATACTCTGTCAAAGGATCCTCTTAAGAAGGGCTACAAGGTTTGATGCTGGTTCCTTCCATAGGTATTGTGCCTTTCATTGCTTACGCATTCACCGGATAGCCTACCATGTTCCTTCCATATTCTTCCCTTTCTTTACGTTAGACAAGACTAAGCATACTGAGCCCTACTTTCTCGTTGAAGTGAGTTGTACTGTAACTATTTTTTAGAATTCGCTAACATGAGGGTACACTGAATTATTACTATTATTACTAGCTAAGCTACAACCCTAGTTGGAAAGACAAGATGCTATAAGCCCAAGGGCTCCATCAGGGAAAAGTAGCCCTGCGAGGAAAGAAAAGAATGAAATAAATAAACGATATGAGAAATAATGATGATAAAAAACAGTGACAACAGCAAAACAGATATTTCATATAGAAACTATAAAAACACTTAAGTTAGCCTGTGCTACATAAAAAATAAAAGGACACTAATTTAAAGATTTTATTTTCCTCTTGCTTTTTTCCCTTCCAAATTGTATGTTAACCAGGCTAAATAGAAGGGGCAAGTATTTTAGGTGGTTTATCATGGGGTTACCTTTTCTTTACCTTCCTCTTTGAACTTCATTTCCTAAAGTATCAACATTGTCTTTATCTCTGTGTAGGCATGCTTATATTCTTATAGTGCTATTTGTTTTTTGATAGTTTATACTGTACTTTTATGTTTCTTTTTCTCCATGATGGGTTCTACTGGGGCACGGGCTTAAAACATCCTACTTTTCTAAATAGAGCTTAAGCTTGACATGTATCAATGATAGTAATGACAATAGGAAGGGTAATATTGGTCATGATAATATTCTGATGAGTTGTACAGAAGATATTTGTATATGGGCTCGTTTTTCCTTCTACCTTTAAAGAAGCTCGCTTGACTTGTGTATATCTTCGCTTTTCTTTACATAATCACCGCCAAGGAAGTTCTGGTCATCGTTTTGCATAAAGATGAACGTAATCTTCCAAAATGGTAACTGGAGTTTCACGAAAAGTTGAGTAGATATGGATTTCATAACTGCCTACAAACAAATGATTTTTTCTCAAGGAGTAATAACATTTAGGGAAATGTTTTGAGGAATTTTTTCTAGTGTTCCAGTCTCAAGTAACCAAAATATTACGCAATACTACCTTAGAGTTTGGTAGCTAAATGTACAGTAATGAATTATTTCTGCACAGAAAGTTTAACTGGAGGTTATAGATCCTGAAAATAAAAACTAACATAACCCAATCAATGAATAAAGAAATTTTGTTCAAAATTACCATTTAAACACATTTTAAGTTATTGTCATAGATTTAACCAATAACAAATTTTAACATAATTCTTGAACATTTTCAATTGATCGATTTATCAAATTCTTTACGAACACCAAATCGTTAAATTTGAATTTTAAACACCAAAGACCAACCCTTCGAACTAGTTCTGTGTTAATTTGATAATAACAAAGATTTGGACACCCAAAATTGACAATTTTTGGTCGACAATAATATAAAACATGTTAATGGCGCATTACTTTGACGGAGGATTGCGTTATGAATAAGGTTTCCTTTTTTTCAACAAGTCTGTATATCATTATTATTATTATTATTATTATTATTATTATTATTATTATTATTACTACTGGTTAAGCTACAACTCTGGTTGGAAAAGCAGGATGCTAAATAGCCCAATGAGGAAAGGAAATAGGGAAATGAATAACTACACGAACACTAATAAATATAAAATATCTTAAAGATGAAGTTTTATCTATTAGCGGTTGAATTTTTTTTCTATAATTTCTTAATACTTATGATTAAAAAGATGGCAAATAAACAACTAAGGGGCTTCCAGAAATGATACAGATGTAGGCTCATCTGGTAATTGTTGATTAAAATGCACACACTTGCAAATGTGATACAACATAGGCAGCATTAGAAACAGAACAGAAATGAAATAGGAAAAAATATATTGCTTTTTTAACGAACACTTATTCTAATGGCTTACCAAAAGCGGTCACGAACTTCCTTAGCAAACTTCGTCATAACATATTCTCAACTGTCCAAAGGGAAAGAAAAACAGGATACATGAAGTGTAATTCTCAGTGTATACTGTTAAGAGCATTAACAATTGAAAATTTTAACAAAACAATGATAAAACAGGCAATGAAGTTTGTCGTTGTGTGTACTCTAAAGTAAAAGTTCTGAAATTCCAGGGTTCTGGGTGTCATATAAGCTAATCAAGATATATTTTTAAAAAAGCATTCATATATTTCTTAACTTTACAAACCTGTCTTTTAAATTGGATATGACTACAGTGCAATAATAACAACAACAACAACAACAACAACAACAATAATAATAATAATAATAATAATAATAATAATAATAATGATTATGATGATGATGATGATAGATTCTTCGGCCCAAGCTCTACAGTACATTCAGAAGATGGAATTGATGCAAAGCTAGTAGCATCATCTGCATTTGCAACTTGCTTGTTTTTTTCTTAGATTCCATAGTTTATCACCACCGTTCTCAGGACAAGTAACTGTATTCCATATGACCTAGCATTTGCTGGTTTAGTGGGATCATCGTCATATGTCTCCCTGAATTCAAGCCCCGCTCACGGCTTGATTTATATCATGGGTGCCCAAAGTCTACCTGCTGAGTCATCAATAGCGATTGCTTTGGTTACCACAGACCGTGGAGAGGGAGGCTTGTGCGCTGATCATAGTTATGTTGATATGCTCAGTCGTTTAGATATTGTGCAATATAACAATGACCTATGCTCTGCTTCTGCTCATGAGTGACCTTTAAAAAACTTTAATAAACTTAAAACTGAAATGCTTATCACTTATAATCATATCTATCTAGCATGAAAAAGAATAAGATATAACTGGTACATCATATGAATAACTAAAGAAAAACTAGCCAAACACAAGACATAAATCTTCATTAACAAGAAAACCATTTATAAAGAAATATATTTTGCCTCATATGAGTCAAATCCATCATTTGTGTTAAATGATTCTTACAACAAAAATATTTTCACCCCGGAAACGTTCTGGTCAATGTTTTTTACCTGAACCTTCCATAAACTGTTTGGTATCCCTTCACTTTTTTTTTTTAATTCAATTTACCCTTTTGAACTCTACATGTACTACTCGAAAAGTTCATTTCATTAGCTTTCAACTGTTTTCTCCTTGAATGCCCAACGTTTAAACTTTGCAACAAAAAGTTGACTAACAGTTCACTCTTGTATACGTGTAATTCTCTCTCTCTCTCTCTCTCTCTCTCTCTCTCTCTCTCTCTCTCTCTCTCTCTCTCTCTCTCTCTCTCTCTCTCTCTCTCAACCAACTGTTGTTAAGCTTATTTTAACATCTATAAAATTCGGTCACTTCCTTTGTTTCTTCATCTGTACTGGCACCTTTTATGATAACATAATGTCTTTCCTTTATTCTCTTAATCTTCTGGAGCATATTTTTCTACATCCTTTCTTGTAGATATCCACTGTTGTTGTTGTTGTTGTTGTTGTTGGTGGTGGTGGTGGTGGTGGTGGTAGTGGTGGTGTTGTTGTTATGCTATTTTGACAAATGTAAATATAATTCTAATATTCCAGACATATACAGAACCTTATTAAGTACTAATGCCTCTTACCTATCCATATGAAACGAATTTCTGCAAATATCATGCCATCTGATATTCTTACATTTCAATAATGTTAAATCTTTCAAAATTTTAACTATGATACTTGTTATTTATCATCACATGTTGAACAAGTTAACTGAAAGTACATAACCCTGTAAGACGTTTATATATTGCATCTATAACATTAACTGGCAATACATAAACATATAAGACGTTTATATATTGTATCTATAACATTTAATTGTTTTCTATCGTGACCCCGAGCAAAAACAACTAGAAGAAATCATGTTTTTAAGATAACATTAGATTGACTGAACATGCTTTAAGTGTCACTTAATTATATCTCGTCAGCAAAGACTGGGAGTGTACCGGGAGAGCCTAGGTAGATTCGGTGTGGCTAAAAGGTAGTCAGTTTTCAAATACTAAGCGATAAGTCTTATACTGGTATTCGCAGTTATGCATTGCCTCGGAGTCATCGCTAATTGGCCAAAAGTTACATGCTAAAAATCATCCTATGTCAATATAAAAATTCACGTCTCATGACTCTTCATAATTACAGGTCATCATTTTCAAATAGATAAAGGATATGGTCGAAATTTTTATTGGTGAAAGGTGTCTTGCCTGAATTAGAATATATGATCCAAATATGGATTAGGTTATTTGAAGATATATCAGGTGACCTGTCTCAAAATGTTATTATTATTGATTTTTTAAGTAATAGATCTCAAAGAGTTGTTGTTGATGGACACAATAGTGAGTATAGGAATGTGATATCTGGTGTTCTACTGGGTAGTGTTCTTATCCCATTACTTTTTATACCATATACACACGACTTGTGGTTTGGGTTAGAAAACTAGCTTGTTGCATATGCAAATGAGGCTACTCTCTTTGCATCAATTCCATCCCCTGAATGTAGATCAGTGGTTGTTGAATTTCTTAAGAGATATCTAGCTAAAATTAGTGCATGGTGCAAATTATGGGGTATAAAGTTGAATCCTAGCAAAACTCAAAGTATGTTTGTAAGTAGGTTAATGACAGTGCCTCCTCAACATCCGGATCTCTGTATTTATAATGTTTCTTTAACTTTGTATGACTTCTTTAGAATTTTAGGTGGGATTCTTGACAGCAAATTTACTTTTGAGAAACACATTAGGTCTGTGTCTTCTTCAATTGCACAAAAAAATTGGCTTATTGAGAAATTAATATTTCAAGATTTTCGGTGATCAATCTATTCTGAAGAAGTGTTTCAATTCTCTCATTCTACCTTGTTTTGAGTATTGTTCTCCTGTCTGGTGTTCAGCTGCTGATTTTCATCTTAATATGTTGGACAGAAACTTACGGTCTATTAAATGTCTTATTCCTGATCTAGATATTAATCTTGGGCACCGTCGTTCAATTAGTTCATTATGCATGTTGCATAAGACTTTTCATAACTCTGACCATCCTTTACATTCAGATCTTCCTGGACAATTCCATCCTGTTCGTAATGCTAGGTATGCAGTTAATTCTAATAGCCAGGCCTTCTCCATCATGAGGCTCAATACTACACAGTATTTTCTAGAAGTTTTATTCCCGCTGTGACCAAGTTGTGGAATGATGTTCCTAATCGGGTTGTTGAATCAGTAGAACTTCAAAAGTTTAAAGTTGCAGCCCATGTTTTTATGATGAACATGCTGACAAAAGTCTTTTCATAATTTATATATGACATATCTGTTTTGACGATGTTACTATTTTTAGAATGATTTATTGTTAATTTGTTCTCATCATTTATTTATTTCTTTATTTCCTTTCCTCAGTGGGCTATTTTTCCCTATTGGAGCCCTTGGGCTTATAGCATCTTGCTTTTCCAACTAGGGTTGTCGCTTGGCTAATAATAATACTAATAATATATTTATATATTTATTTATATATTTATATATTTATATCTATATATTCATATTTAAATATATATATATATATATATATATATATATAAATATATATATATATATATATATATATATATATATATATATATAAATATATTTATATATATATATATTCATATATATGTATATATATACTGTATTGTGTCCTTTACAGTTATTGCCATAAATTTCTTTTGCTGGTGTGCCCGTGCCAGAAGCTCCAATTTCGACATACCTTGTAACGAGGCCAAGTCAGTTGTCGAAATAACCCCTAAAAGTTTTCCTACCCCAAAATTGCAGATATATTTACATGTTCTAGATAGATATCAGAAATTTCCTGAAGTAATGACTAATTATAATCCCCAAATCCGGAACTCTATGAAAATGCTATGTCAACTCAAAACGTAACTTGTCTCATTATGTCATATGTACTTATTCATGTCATAAATAGCCATTGGAAGAAATTTCGTATTGTGGTGTGCTGTCATGATGTTTTAAACTCTTTTATTTAATGTACAATAGGTGCGATAAGTAGCAATTAATTCTATCATTAGAAAGTTAAATAATTTTATTCTTACATTGTGCACAATAAACACGCTGCCGTTTCTTGGGTTACTACCTCCGCCAAGGAGGTTATAATATTGAGTAGGTTTATATATTTATTTATATATTTATCTGTATGTCTTTGGGCAGGATTACGTAAAACTGCTCAACGGATTTTGACGAAATTTTCACCACAGATAAATCTTGGACCATGCACGACTCCATGAACTTTGGATATGATCCGGATCCGGATTGGCTTTTTTCACAATTCTAAAGAGTACGTCAAAAGAAATTGACAAATTGAATTTCTTCCAAATTTTAACAATGGATAGATATTATGCATCGGAAGAAACCATGACATTTTGGAGGTAATTTGGATCAAGATCACGATTTTGGATCAACATGGCAGCATATGAAATGTGTCCTGCGCTGTCCGTAGACTTTAGTCAAATCTTGGCAATATTCATTGGCAGAGGCCTAAAATCTCTGATTGCTCTTATCTTAAATATATATTTAATTTTTTTTTGGGGGGGGCGTTTTTTTATTATCTTCTATTGAATAAGATGGTTTAACTCCCAAACCACTCAAGAACAGATATTCTACTATGGAAAGTAGCTTTATACAGCTATTAAGGAAAAGTATACTTGGTGACTTGAAAAATCACATTAAATTGATGTTTTACTAGGCTTATATTCCTGGATTACCTCTCTACTTTTAACTTTCTAGCAATGATATTAAGAATCTGTATTTTGGGGAAACTTTGCTTGATTCTCTCGAGTTTCTCATAGAAGTGAAATCACACTATAGATATTATGTTTATGGGC
>NC_090752.1:11989063-11999063 GCF_036898095.1 Palaemon carinicauda
TAAAATCTAAAATTTCCATGCTACTTTTCCAGCCTAAAACCTAAAATTTTTATTGTTACTTTTCCTGACTAAAACCTAAAATTTCTATTGTTACCTTTCCTGACTTAAACCTAAAATTTCTATTGTTACTTTTCCTGACAAACTTAAAACTTCTATAGTTACTTGTCCTGACTAAAACCTAAAATTTATATAGTTACTTTTCCTGATCAAAACAAAATTTCTATAGTTACTCTTTCTGACTAAAACCTAAAATTTCTTTTGCTACTTTTCTTAATCTAAACCTAACTTTTTATTGTTACTTTTCTTAATCTAAACCTAACTTTCTATAGTTACTTTTCTCGACTAAAACCTAAAATTTCTATTGTTACTTTTCCTAATTAGAAATTAAAATTTCTGTAGTTACTTTTCCTGACTAAAACCAAAAATTTCTAGCACTACCTTTCTTAATCTAAGCCTAACATTCTATAGTTACTTTTCACGACTAAAATCTAAAATTTCTATTGTTACTTTTCCTGATCAAAACCTAAAATTTCTATAGTTACTTATCCTGACCTAAAGTTTCTTTTGCTACTTTTCTTAATCTAAACCTAACTTTCTATATTTACTTTTTCCGACTAAAACCTAATATTTCTATTGCTATTTTTCCCGACTAAAACCCAAAATTTCTATTGTTTCTTTTCCTAATTAAAACCTTAATTTTTTATTGCTAATTATGCCAACCAAACTTAAAATTTTCATAGCTAATTTTTCCTGACTGAAATCTAAAAGTTCTTTTGCTACTTTATCTGACTAAAACCTGAGGTTGAAGTTTCAATAACATCTTTCCCTGACCTAAATGGAGTGCCTTGTCCTTTCATTTTATACGCTACAAATGCATAACATAATTCATCACTCGATTTTGCTAATGAAACTTCTTCGCCCTAATCTAATCCTTTCATTTATGTATAACATAACATAATTCATCAGTCGATTTTGTTAATGAAGATTTTTCCCCCTAAACTAACCATTTTATTTATGTATAGGATAACATTATTCATCACTCGATTTTTCTAATGAAAATTATTCGCCCTAAACTAACCGTTTTATTTATGTATAGTTCCTATGCTGAAGAACCTCAACTAACATTACCATATGTCCTTCATTTCTTCTGAGCATCCATTCCCCTCCTTCCCTATTTCTCCCCTTCTTCAGCAGTCCATCACATTTCCGTTTAGCTGCAATAACCCTTTTGTTTTTATTAAACATATCGTTGACAGTTTTATTTTATTTATCATGTTGCATGACTTTCTTTTGATCTCCCACTGGCCCAAATGGTTTTTCGAATTTTTCACCTCTGCCAACGAAGTTGGAAGGAGGTTATGTTTTCGCCACTGTTTGTATGTTTGTTTGTGAACAGCTTTCTGGCCCAACTTTTAATAGTAGAGTAATGAAACTTGCGGGTATTAACTGTTGTGGAAAAAGCTAAAAATTATTAAATTTTGGAATGTCAAGGTCAAAGGTCAAGGTCACGTTCAAGGTCACGTAATCAGCCATAAGTTTGGACATCGTTTTCACAGAGACTTCAAAATTGGTTCATATTTGAGTGTATGAAAATCCACGCCAATTAATACATGTTAAGGTCAAGGTCGAGGTCGAAAATAAGCTGCTGCGGCGGAGGTCTACGCTCTACTGAAGGCCCCTCTAGTTTTTATCTTAGATTCTTGTTTCTATGATAAATAAAGTTCTGGTTTAACCTTTCTCGTTTTTCATAAAAGGCCTTCGTTATGTTCACATAGATTTTTGTTGTTTTTATTACTCTCTTATTGTTTAGTTATCATGTTATTTGGTCTTCTTCGTGTACCGTGGTTTCGTATGATATAAGTACATGTTTCTAATCTTTTATTACTATTGTTTCGTAATCGTAGAAAGTTTCTTACGTTATAAAGTTGTTGTTTTTTTGCCATACTTTGTAATTTTTATTTTTTAATCTGAAATATTGATTCGTTATCGACAAACGTGATAAATCTCATTAACGTTGATTTCATTCTTAAGGTCTGTGAGGTTATTAATAATTTTGTTCTGCAAAGCAGTAAAGGTAACGAATATAATTCTTTCATTATAAGTTTTCCCAAGATGGAGAAATTGTTTGACACTACATAAATTAATAATTCTTTATTGTATTTTTTGCAATATCCTCTGTTATTGTTGTTATATTTTTCAACATAGACAATTGCCGCCATGAATGATTGAATCTTGTGTATAACTCTAAAAGATTAATTTTCATTGAAATAATCTCGCTCATTGTAAAGTATTTAGATCATCGAGGAATTCATTACTTCATACAGGAGCTATATATATATATATATATATATATATATATATATATATATACATACCTACACATATATACATATATATATATATATATATATATATACATATATATATATATATATATATATATATATATATATTTTATATATGTGTGTATGTATGTATATATATATATATATATATATATATATATATATATATATATATATATATATATATGTTTTTCATAAGTTGATATTATGAATGTATCTCGTCTAAACAATGGTTACCACATGTGCGTAGTAATTTAAGGAATTGGACGCAAGGCGACAATGCTTTACGCTTATACATATTAATTTGTCTATACCCATGTGTAAATGTTGCATTTATTATGTATGTATGTACGTGTTAAGTAGATAAGCTTGAAATTAAAAATTTCATATATACATCAAATTTATTTACAAGTCTCTCTCGTATTGAAATATGGCACAGAGAGGGAGAGGAAAAGAGATCAAGGTTTGAAAATAATTTGATTTAAGTAAGAGAAAGAAAGAAGGAACTATTAAAACATGTTTTAAAAATTATGCAATTGATTTTATGTGCGAGAGGAAAAGGTAACTGGACACCGAGAGAGAGAGAGAGAGAGAGAGAGAGAGAGAGAGAGAGAGAGAGAGAGAGAGAGAGAGAAAGAGAGAGAGAGCGTTCATACTAGGTACTTTTAACCAAATTACAACTAATGTTCTATACACACAGAAATATTTTAGTGTCATCGTATATTTATATAAGATCTATGGTCATATCACTTTTCTGTATGATACATACAGAGTTCTGGTATTCATATACTTTAATACATAATTTTTCTTTTCAACTATTGATAGATTATACAGTGAAATATGTACATCTTCAAATGAATCTGATTCATTGTATAAGTAACAACATTTTTCTTCTACATACACACTTCAAAAGTATCTTTATACAAGGAAGAAGGATATAGAGAATCTCATCCAGACGAAAAGAAAACTAGATGTCTTTTAATGTTCTAAGGACGTTCCTATATGTTTATACAATCTCACTGCTGTATAGACTGTCTTTTTCCTCAGTACATTCACATGTGAGACAGCAGGAGGTTAATAATATCACTCGTAATATATGGCTCGTCATTTTACACGCTCTTTCTATCCTGTGACATTTCAGAAATTTCAGAGGCAATAATAATAATAATAACATTGTTATTATTAATAATATCACTCGTAATATATGGCTCGTCATTTTACATGCTCTTTCTATCCTGTGACATTTCAGAAATTTCAGAGGCAATAATAATAATAACATTGTTATTATTATTATTTTGATTAATATGGCACCCTATTTTTCTCTGTCAGAGTTAAAACGTAACACCAGGAAACTACTATAGATTTTTTTTTTTCAAATTTATTTTCTAGATAATATTGTCTTTTTTTGGATGTGCAATTTTGATGCACTTTTCTGATCAAGGCGAGGTGACGAGTAAGTTAAGTAAAAAGATTGAAATTAAATGAGATGAAATTGTGGAATAATTTTTCCAATTTTTTTTTTAATATATATCAGTCACTTATGCTATAGATAGGTTAACTTTTGTTATATTTTGTGAAGAGTCCAAAGAAAATATTATAAGGTTCAACTGTCCATCTTGAACGTCTTAACAGTAAACATTTAAAAATTAGTTTTACAACTTTGCTTTAATGCCTTCAAAGGTAAAACTATTATCAGGTTTGGAAACTGGGAGAGAGAGAGAGAGAGAGAGAGAGAGAGAGAGAGAGAGAGAGAGAGAGAGAGAGAGAGAGAGAGAGAGAGAGAGAGAGAGAGAGAAAGGAACTGGTAGAATTTGAATATATTTAGTAGAGGTTGGGTGAGAGCTTTATAGACTGTGTTTCGTCATCACTGGAACCAGTTTTTATGTTTGTAAACATTTTCCCCTCATTCAACATCCTTTGTAGCAACGAATGTTTTCCCAACTCTCCTAGATCTGTTATTAATATCATCTCATCTTTTATATCCAGTGATTAATTTTTTTCGATTACTACAGCAATGTCTTTGAATACCTATCTCATGGAACAATTACTCTATACTTATATATTTATATGTGGACAAGTACACACACAATCACTCACACATAATCTCCCAAGGAAATATATAAATTTACAACAATATAACAATCCACGAGCACTTTACACAGTGTCTTTCTTGAACTAGAAGAAAGAGAAGAAAGGAGACGAGGAAGCAGAGACTGTTTGATCTCCGAGAGATCCTGGAGGCACTGGCAGACGAGGTAGAAGAAGAGGAGGAGGAGGAGGAAGGGGGAGGGAGGTTGTCTTTCATGTTTATCTCGTGAATTCTCTTCGTCGACGGCTCCTGGTGGTTGTTGTAGTTGGCGTGGTGGTGGTGGGACACTTTGCGGTGGTCGGCCATCTCGTCCTTGATCGACGAAGCAGAATCTGGAAGAGGGAAAGTAATGGTTGATGGTGTATTGGGAATTTTTTTTCTTTCTTTGGTGGTATAGTTTTCTTAAAGTAGAAGAAAAGGAAGAAGATTTATTAAGTTTCTTTGAAAAAAGGAACAGGCGTTATTGGAATTCTTAGTGGCACAGTTCTTAAGGAGAAAAAAGGGGAAGATGATTGGTTGGTTTCTATGAAAATAGCCAGTGGCTTTATTGAGATTCTTAGTGGCACAGTTCTTAAGATAAAAAAAGTGGAAGACGATTTTTATTGGGATTCTTTGCGGCCCAGTTCTTAAAGTGAAGAAAGGGGAAGACGATTTATTGGGTTTCTTTTAAAATATGAAGAGGCTTTATTTAGATTCTTAGTGGCACAGTTCTTTTGGTGAAATAAAAGGAAGATGATTAATTGGTTCCTTAGAAAATAGGAAGAGGCTTTATTGAGATTCTTAGTGGCACAGTTCTTGAGGTGAAAAAAGGGGAAGATGATTTATTGAGTTTCTTTGAAAAAAAAAGGAAGAGGCTGTATTGGAATTCTTAGTGGTACAGTTCTTAAGGTGAAAAGGGTGGTGTGATTAATTGGTTTCTTTGAAATTGGGATTCTTAGTGACACAGTTCTTAAGGTAAAAAAGGGGAGGATGATTTATTGGCTTCTTTGACAAAAGGAAGAGGCTTTATTGGAATTCTCAGTGGCACAGCTCTCAAACTGGAAAAAAGAATAGGATTTATAACGTTTCTTTGAAAATAGCAAGAGGCTTTATTTAGATTCTTAGTGGCACAGTTCTTATAGTGAAAAAAGGGAAAAATGATTTATTGGGTTTCTTTGAAAATAGGAAGAGGCTTTATTGAGATTCTTAGTGGCGCAGATCTCAAGTTGGAAAAATTGAAAAATGATTGATTGGTTTCTTTGAAAATAGGAGTAGGCTTTGTTGAGATTCTTAGTGGCACAGTTCTAAAGGTGAAAAAAGGGGAAGATGATTTTTATTGGAATTCTTAGTGGCACAGTTCTTAAGGTGAGAAAAGAGGAAGAAGATTAATTGGTTTCTTTGAAAATAGGAACAGGCTTTATTGAGATTCTGAGTGGCGTAGATCCCAAGTTGGAGAAATGGAAAAATTATTAATTGGTTTCTTTGAAAATAGGAGTAAGATTTGTTGAGATTCTTAGTGGCCCAGTTCTTAAGGTGAAACAATGGGAAGATGATTTATTGGGTTGCTTTGAAAATAGGAAAAGTCTGTATTGGAAGTTTTAGTGGCGAATTGTTTTGAATTATGAAAAAGTAATTGAGGAAAACAATAGCTTTGCATACTTTGTCAGTATATGGAGAGCGTGGTCTTGTAAACAAATACCTCATCTTCACCTATATAATAATGTGCAAGTGTCAGGCTATATAAATTATATACTGTAAAGATATTTCTTTCCTGTCACTCTGAGCGGTAGGAGTAGCGGGAGTAGTCATACCTTTTGAGGTACACTCAAAAACCACAATCTCCACAAATAACCGAACCAGCTGGCTGTATAGTCAATTTCTTTTCATTAGGCGCATTTGCACCTACTCGTAGCGGTGCCCTTTTAGCTCGGAAAAGTTTCCTGATCGCTGATTGGTTAGAATTATCTTGCCCAACCAATCAGCGTTCAGGAAACTTCTCCGAGCTAAAAGGGTATCGCTGCGAGTCGGTGCAAATCTGCCTGGCTAAAAAATTGACTATAGTTAAGATAGGAGGAGGGGAGGTTGAAACTATCTAAATAGCCGTTATTCTTGACGGGTCGCGTACACTAATAGTATTTTAGATCTGAAACCTAAAACAAGTTTTTTTTATCATTTGCAACTGACTAAAGTTCCCATAAAATATCTGTAAAACATATTTCTTAGCTCTTATCTATTATCTATTCAAAGGAATAATGTTTGTAATTGTGGTATCTCGTTCTTACCTGCATCTTTTCCCCAATTGACGGCTGGCAGAGATGGTTTCCCTTGAATGGTGTCTTTGCCTTCATATCCTGTCGTATTAGAAAAAAAAATAATAAAGAAAATATGACCAGTATATTCAGCTTATGTGTATCCTAAATTTTCTCCCTCAAAATTACGAGAAGTTATTTAATTGATAGTAGAAACTACGTATTTTCTCTCCCGATTTTACATGCATATATCCCCCCTTTTTTAATGTCGGCTACCCCCCAAAATTAGGGGAAAAGCCATGATAGATAGATATAGATAGATAGGTAAATATTGTTTTTTGCCGTCTAGGGGTGATGCAGTGCCGAGTGGATAGTTAAAACTAAGCAATTCCTGACCTTTTTTTTCACTCATTAATGATAATTCCATTTTAAATTTCGAGGTCAAGTCTCATGTGATGACAAGAATATCTAGATCAAGTCTTAAATGATGATAATTTCCTGTTTGATTTATCTCTCTCTCTCTCTCTCTCTCTCTCTCTCTCTCTCTCTCTCTCTCTCTCTCTCTCTCTCTCTCTCTCTCTCTCTCATTGACGAGTTTCCCTTTCAGATTCTTGATCATGTTTCAAGGGATAACAATATTCTCTCTCTCTCTCTCTCTCTCTCTCTCTCTCTCTCTCTCTCTCTCTCTCTCTCTCTCTCTCATATTGAGGACAGTTTCCTTTTCAAATTCTAGATCAAGTCTCAAGTGATGATATTATCCTGTTTAATTCCAGACTAATTAACTCTCTCTCTCTCTCTCTCTCTCTCTCTCTCTCTCTCTCTCTCTCTCTCTCTCTCTCTCTCTCTCTCTCTCTCTCTCTCTCACCTTTCGAGATGGCGTTAGTGTTCAGAGGAATAGGTTGTGAAACCGAAACCCTGACGGCTTGCTGAGCTCCTCCTTGACTGTTGTTGGCGATGCAGTTGTATTCCCCTGTGTCATGCCGGGTCACGTCCGTAATGGTTAATAACAATTTGGTCTTGTACTTCTGAGACCCTTCCACTTGTTTCACTTTATATCTGTTTTAAGATGCAACGAAGGAGATACATTAAAATTTTATAGGTAGATTTTTTTTATTTGCACTTTAAATTTTTTTAATTTTTTTTTCTGGGTTTGATACATTTTTTGGACAAAATTGAGATTAATTTATATTGGTATTGATTTGAAATCTGTGGCAAATTAGAAAAAAAGAAAAAAAAATGATTTAATGTAAATTTAGATGTAGTTCAGAAGATTAGTGAAAAGAATCACACATTTCACTGAAAGACTTAAGAAGTAATTTATACTTTTGTATATCAGTGTAGTTTTGAATGAAAAAAAAAAAAAAAAAACTTTCTGAGTTATCGACAAGCAAATGAATAAATCTAGCTTTAAACCATCATACAGCTAACCACGTCCTTTTAAGAAATAATCTCTACAATTATTAATTCAAACTTGGAAACAGAGTAAATCATTAGACATACTATAGTCAATTTTTTTTAGCGAGGCAGATTTGCACCGACTCGCAGGGGTGCCCTTTTAGCTCGGAAAAGTTTCTTGATCGCTGATTGGTTGGGCAAGATAATTCTAACCAATCAGCGATCAGGAAACTTTTCCGAGCTAAAAGGGCACCGCTGCGAGTCGGTGCAAATGCGCCTCATTAAAAGAAATTGACTATAGATAAATATTCAAAATTATTTAATAATACGATAGAAATAATTCCCATTATATCATTTCTCACACCTTTCAAAAGCCTTACTTTTTATCATTATGAAGAACTTGTATCCCATTCGGCCTCTTCCAGTAGTTAAGTCCTGAGGGCCAGGCCTCGATGATACACTCAATGGTCACGTCCTGCCCCAGGGGCACCCCCACCAGCTGATGGGGCACGTACACTGTGGGCACAACTGTCAAAGGAAAAATTTTGTTAGATTGACTATTGGTTTATAAGAATCATTTAAATTACCCTTAAATAGAAACGGTTTGTATTTCATAAGGCAATTCTTAATATTTAGTTTTTTTCATCCTTGACAGGGGTGAATACTCTCATCAGGGGTCTGCACTAGAACCGTTTACCTCTCTCAATCTAGAATTCCAGTATCGTCAGCTTTATGAGAATCCCCCCCCCCCCAAAGGGGAAAAAAAATTACTATAAGAAATCATACTTATCAGTCTCTACTCTATAGGCTCTACGAAATTAGTATGTTTTATATTATAAAGAGATATGTATCTTAAAATCTTTTAATTTTTGATTAAGGAATGACATGTATTTCTGATTAAAATCAAGTCCTAGATATATACAATGTAGTCAGCTTTTGAAATCCGTCACTAGAACTAGGATAGGTAACTTTTTTTGTAGAAGATATAAATGTCTTTCTTAATATTTTTGTTGTAGAAAAATTTAGTGTACATCAGATTTTTTTTTCTTTAGATGCAGAAAAATTCCTTAAAAAAGTAGCATTTATAGTAAATGTTTTCAGTATCAAAACTCAGCATGATATTTTTGCTTTGGATTCAGGTATTTTTAAACCTGTGCCTGAAAATGGCATATTTTATCTTAGGAAGTAAATAAATTTTGTTGATATCTGAACATTTTCTCCGTAACAGAATGAAGCTTTTTTGTTTATTAAGGAAATTCTTATTTTTTCAAATTCCGTTATTCCATTGAAACTTGTCTCCAAAAATGACGTTTTTTTTTCTCTTTAGAAGAAGAAAACTTTTATTGACATCTCAACATTTTCTCCGTAACAGAGTGAATTTTTTTGTTTATTGATTAAATTCGTATTTTTCAAATTAAGTAATTCCATTGAAACCTGTCCCCAAAAATGGCCTATTTTCTCTTGAAGAAATAAATTTTGTTGACATCTGAACATTTTCTCCGTAACAGAGTGAAGTTTTGTGTTTATAGATTAAATCCGTATTTTTCAAATTAAATAATTCCATTGAAACCTGTCCTTAATAATGGCTTATTTTCTCTTGAGAAGAAAATAAATTTTATTGACATCTGAACATTTTCTCTGTAACAGAGTTAGGTTTTATGTTTATAAATTAAATCCGTATTTTTCAAATTAAGTAATTCCATTGAAACCTGTCCTTAATAATGGCTTATTTTCTCTTAAGAAGAAAATAAATTTTATTGACATCTCAACATTTTCTCCGTAACAGAATTAGGTTTTATCTTTATAAATGAAATTCGTATTTCTTCCAACACGGAGTACTTGCCTCGAACTACTTTCTTAGGAGTATCTGGGATCTCCTCCCAACCGACTTGGGAGGAGATCCCAGATACTCCTAAGAAAGTAGTTCGAGGTAAGTACTCCGT